>NW_019214249.1:0-169583 GCF_002532875.2 Varroa jacobsoni
ATGGCATCGCAAATGTAGAAGAAGGAAGCGTCAGGAAACTTGAGATACAAATTTTAGCGTAAGCATATATTAGGGCAAGATCCAGTCTGTAATACGAAATGTGGGTAAGCATGTCAACGCGGCGGGGTTTGTGAGAAAGTTTTGCAATAATAAAACAGTTTTGTCCTAGAATATCCTGTTGAATACCATGTTGATTGGACGCACGTAACTTAAGGAGTAGCTGATAGTTTCCCTTCATTTTGCATCACTGTAGAGCATCCATTCATTCAGTTATAATATGACCGATGCTAATAATATATGTACGTTTTAGCTATATGTATATTTATATATATATATATATGATTTTAAATGTGCTGTTTTGAAAGATTTCGGTCACGACCTGTGGCATTCGAGTCCGGAGGGTAAAAGAGAAAGCAATTATCTAGCAGATATTCAATAAATACCTTCAAAATTTCGACTCACGTATACTAAATAGATAATAAACGAGTAACTTACAAAAGGTACTATTGTTAGACATGTACATAAATAGACACTGGAAAATTTTCGTTGTCGATACCGCTCCTCAACGAACTCTAAAGTTGGGACCTGCACGAGATAGGGCATTCATACGTCAAACAACAGGCAAGAGCAAGACACGCAGAATTACCGAAGACACATAAACAGCTCAACAGCTTCTAGCTCGTGTCTTGGTTTCTCTCCAGGCTCCTCTGTCCTGCGCTATTGTGTTAAGAAAACTCCAGCCGTTCGAAACATCGTGTAACTAAGAAAACTTTCAGGAATGTCTGCTGCTACCTTCTGCTGCAGTTTTCATTATTGTTGCTTCTACTTGCCGACGTTACTTCTACCGTCGGAGTCGTCGACGACGACTTTGGACCTGTGTATTTGGGTCAGCGTATTAGTGTTGAAACAGTCCGTCATCTTTGACTAGTTAAAACTCCGTGCAAGAGCCTCGTTCTTTCTCATCGGCGTGCTTTGATGTGGCGCGTCTTTAGGCCACTCTATGAGTTCTCAGATTTGTCGCTGTCTTGCTTCACGTGACTTTCCTTTGTTATATTATTATTATTGAGCACTTAGGACGGGTGGTAGCTTAAGACGAAAAACCGAAACAGTCCTAGCGACCTTTCCAAGTCTCGCCGTCTGCTCATACATAACAACTTTACTTATGCAGGTTTCAGTATGTTTCCGCTAGGCAACCGACCGAAAAGTGAAGATAAGTATTTCTGCGACACTTCAAAATGGCTACATAACTTACAGTGTCTTAGTCTCTACTTCGAAATTGAGTTTCAACTTCCTGAGCTGTACGTGAGAGAGTGCGTTTGAAGCATAGCTCAAAATCAGTAATTCAAGACCGTAGATGTGAACTTCTTGAGGACAGTGTTAGATATATATCTTCGCAAAACTCCTAAGTGGTTTATCGAGTAAACCGTGTAGATTTCACGGGTCCATTTGACTTTGGACGAATGCAAACAACAGCCGTCGTATGATGGGACGGCATGAGAATGGTAGGTAGAGCGTCAAAAAGCTGGATAAATCACCACAAAATTTTTCATTTCAGTGAATTATTATGCTGTATAAGCAAATGTGTAAGCTACCAACTGCCCATAGCAGTTCTGCACCGTTTAACAAAGCTTTGATAATCTTACACGAAATCTTCGGTGCAGTGTTTTTTTTCTTACATCTTAATACAAATTCTAATTGTACTACTACCGTGTACCTCCAGATCAAAGAAGATGCAGAAAGCTTCAGTAAAAGGCTTCCTAGAGGACCCTAAGGATTCTTACTTTTGAGCGAAATTCTAATAACTGTAATAATTGTTACCCCACCTGGACACCGCCTAAGTTATGGACTATTCTTTCTCTTTATTATTATTATTATTATTATTATTATCGAAGCGCAGGAAACAATGTAGGTATGTATTTTAAGAAAAAAAAAAACAAAGAGAACGTACAGCAGGAAAGGTTTCTTGCGAGATCTAATCTGTGAGCAATTTTTCGTAGGTCCACGTAACTTCCCAAACACTTGTGTATGGCAAGCATTTCAAGTAGATCACAGGGATCAAAAGTGACCTCTCTGCTAGTAAAATATATATTTTGTTGCTTTCAAAATGATATGATTTCCGCGTAATCAGCAGAAATTATCATAGATGCCTGTACCGCCTTACAGGATCTATCGGGCAATAAAAACGTAACGTAGATAGACAAATCAATAGAATAAAATCTGCGAGAATCACACAGGGACCTTCGTTGCCATTTGGTGCACGAGTTTGCACAAAACGAAAAAAAGGGAAGGCTGAGAGTGTAAAATCATTTAAAATCGTGAACTAAATAAACTAGTTACCTGAAGAACTATTTCTGAAATTACCATTTTCAGGTGCTCATCTCTAAATCACAGATATGTAAGTCTCGATACTGTTGTCATAGTCGAATGCCCCATATATACGTTTGGTGTCCTATAACGACACTGTTATATTTTCGCATATAGGCGAAGGGTCGTGGCAATGATAACCCGCTCGTTTAGCCGCACTTTATAGCAAAGCTGGAAATGTATTACTTCATCAGTCATAGTGTTGATATGCCGAGAGTTCCATTGAGACGTTTCTTCGGTCGTTATAGATAAGTAAAGTACTATCGGTAAGCTATATATCTTCTGGTAACTGTTTTTAATCAGTTTAGGAATAAAATCGATACCTGTTTTGAATACTGAAACAAATCCACCTGAATTATAGGCGAAGCATGATGATTTTAATTCAGTTTCTATTCGGTGGCCGTAGGACTGCATCGACATTGAAAAAACAAGACTCCAAAATCCACCAACCTTCACGCAGAGCAAATAAGAAACATCTCGCGCCATAATGAAGACAGTTGGATAGCTTATGAGTTTGTCGAATACATGTAGCCTACTAAGTCCAATATGACGAGATCAGAGCTCGGGATAGGCTGAAAAGGTTCAGTTTTTGAGTAGGCATCGTATACCGAAACGGGTCTAGAATAGCTTACCCGCCTGGCTCGAGTGTACGCTTCTGTACATCCAGAGGGTGACATAATGAGGCCATCCTTGTCGAGCGAGTCAGGTACCCAACAGTATTAGAGTTTCGTCGAGAACGAAATCGACTTCATTGCTAGGGGGCAGCACAGGTCCAGTTCCGGCCGTCTGACTAGTTGACGGAAACCATCGTAACACGTTTCACGGGATGAAAATGGCGTCAGTACTGGTTGTTCCAGCAGCTCGTGTTACGCGCAGATACGATGTACGGAGATAGACAAGTCTCGCCCGCAGGCTGCAAACTCGTATCAGCCATAGTAGTAGCGGTAGTCATAGTAGTGGCTGGCTGGTAGGCGGTCGCCGGCGCGGACCGCAGGGGGGTAGTAAAGAGAAACATTTCATGCATACAAGATCAGCAGAAGCAGCAGCGACGTGCGTATAGTAGCAGTACAGGGCTAACGCGAGTCCTGAGAAGAAGACCTCGGCCCATCCCATCCCGAGGTTCTTCTTTTACACTCTCAGCTAGCTCGTCCCTGCCAATGTATTTATCTCCTGCCGTTTTTTTGCCTCTGTTCCGTGCTGTTGTTCTTTGGGAGGCGACGATATTGCAAGCGACGAAAACGACGGCGACGCCTGTGGCAAACGAGACTGTTGTAACACAATACTGCCGCTGCTGCTGCTGCTGCCGGTGAAGCTCTCGGTTAAAGCGGCTCAACCCCAGTCCCCACGCTGGCAGACCAATGAGAGATAGCTGCGGCGGCGGTCAGCTGCGATGGTTGGCTGTACGGGGACATGAACGTGGGGCATGGAAGGGATCATAAGGGGATCAAGATAAGCCCGCGTAAATGGCCGAATTAAAACTGTGATAAGGTAAGACGTGAGGACGAAGTAGCCTTGAGGGAAAAGAAGAAGGAATAGGACACAAAAAAAGAAAAAGGAAAAGAAAGAAGGAACAATGCAACTGTAATGTGACCATGTGGCGTCATGCAGTGAGTGGAACAAGTGAACGAGCACAGACGGGCGACTATATACCTATGTAGCTTATTTATGCTGGCATCGCTGTATCAGCAGGCCATATTGCAGTTAGATGAATTTATTGTAACAATTCCCTATTCTTTTGTGCGTCTGTCTAGATTAACGAAAAAACATTCCGACAATAAAACGACATACTTGTAAAAGAATATGTGTAGGACTGTCGAGTTGGAAGATCCATACCCTTCGGTACGGCGCAGATGGAATGGCGAGAGGTACTTGCTACACATTATTATTATTATGATCATCATCACTGTTTATATGTTAAATCGGTCAAAATATAATTTCGACAACGTTTCAACTTTCAAATTTGCATATTTGATTCGTTTATTTTGAATCTTTTTTCTGAACTGTTATGCGTCTACTAGCGCGGTCTGTTCATGCTTTATCTGAGTTTGTTGTGGGACTATATAATTGGGTACCCGACACGGTCTTTGCCACTGTTCCCGCGCTGAGAAAAATCGCAGTTGAGATAACGATAATTGTGTACGAGATTGAAAACGGACAAGGAGTATTTGACATTATTTGTAGAAACTGGTTGACACGCTTCGAGTTGAAGGTCGCAATTTGAAGCACAGACTATACACCGAAAAGCCATATAAGAAGGCCATCGATGAACGATAGGTTCTATTGCGTTAACAGTTGGGCCAGTCATCTCAGAAGTTTTTTTTTTCTTGTGAATTAGCAACCATATTGTTCTAAATTATTATAAATTCATTATTCGGTACGCGAGTGAGTACTTAGCTTTAAAGGTAGGAAGCTGAACCCACTGAAAGTGCCTCACATGATTTCAACGGAGATGCCATTGCCAAGAGATTGAACATACGCACACAACTGCTCACATAACCAAAAAAGAAGCGAGCTCTGCACGAAGTCGGGATTAAGAATGAAAGAAGGAAGCTTTACGAAAGCTTTTAACGTAAGAGAAATGCTAACATTTCAGAGGATTTTGTGGGATATGAAGAGGATGGTTGACTAGATACTTTTAAAACAGAGCGATACGATAAATGCAGACCGTGCCTCAATCCAGCATGTTACGTTCCATTTGAAAATTGAATATATACTGGCTTTGGAACAACAAAGAACGACCCAATCGCCCTGTTGTCTAGCAATATTTAGGGCAATGTGGCTTTGCCCGACTGGAGAATTTTGACATGGTTTGGGCATGAATTCCTTTGCGCCCTTTTGGAGCCCAAGACTGTAAATTGGTGCCATCTCTTGTAAGAATTCTGTACACTTGATTTTGGCAGTTCGCCGCGTGATTTTCTAGGAGTAGTTGTCTACTAATATTTAGCAACTCTGACCCTCTTTCAGATATCTGTAGGGCAACTGATGGGAATCTTTAAAAGGTTCGCATCCGAAGATCGTTTGTAGGTGCGAAGTTGGACCTACAACTCAATAGGCCTACATCTCAACAAGTTTAGTTTAAGTAAGGGCGAAACAATAGATCGGCGCCACATGCAAGGCCAGGAATTGGCTCTACATATACAAATAAAGCTCAGTTTATTCAAATCATATTGGCCCTTCCGAGGAGTAGGTTAGTCATTTCGCGAAGTAACAGGGCACACGCAGCCATGCAACTGATTATTCGCAATGGAAAGACGGCAGGAGCGGAACACAGAGATGGACAAAAGTACCGACATATGCAAATAGAAGAACGGTGTTATTGCAGTCGGGTGGCTACAACGAAATATAGGACAGTTTGTGATACTAATCACTGGAGCAGTCAAATTGAATAACTATAGAAGGATGACGGAATCATTCACATGAGGTAATAGACTGACAGACAAGACAATCACTGTATCCGGATGGATGCAATGGAAAGCTAGCTTGAATGGAAAATCCTCAATTTTAGGCAACTCAAGCAGGGCGGCAGGATTGTTGAAGGACTCCAACAAGTAAACAGGATCGAGTGACAGTGTAAACGGAGCATGGTTACTTCAATGAAATAATAGCCTTCTTTGAGACATAATTTGTGTCACATTGGGTGTGACATCGATGAAGGTCAGCTAAATGAACGGCAGAAGAGATGTAAGGCAAAGCTGGTGAATCCATGTAGTTACTATGAGTAATATAGTATTATTAAACGTTGAGGCCGTCTGGCCAAGTTTCGTTGCTCTTGACAACGTCTACCCATAGGTCCTTATGTTTGGTCAACTTACTGAGTATACCACTACGGTCGAAACGTCCTAAAATGTGTTTTTCAATAATTATATAAAAATGCAGTTTACATACTTGTCGATGTGATACGAACCTGTGTGGAAGTTGCTTTGTTCCTTAAAATCGTAAAATACCTTTGGAACTTCTTCACTTGAACATTGACCTCGATGTTAATTAACTAACAAAGACGTATATCATATATACGTCTTTATTGTTCATAACTATATATGCCACAGAAAATTCACCTGATAGCCCACCAAAAATACGCCAAACAGCCGCATATCACCATGAGGCCAGTATTGCTCTATACAACTACTAGACTCTAAAAGGCAGGGCAAAAAGGACAGTGTGACAACCCTAGAGTGAATGCTGTAGCAGGGCAGCGTACAGCGGCATATGTGCTTATGACACACTGTGAAAATTCTCGGAAGATTCAGGAAGAAAAGCCTAAGGCTATAGGCGAAAGGTTGACTCAGCGACGAGGTAGCCACGAAAGCATACGTAGCAGGTTTGCCCTCGTCGACACAAAACAAACTTTCTTCAAAAGAGGAAGCCAACGGTGGCCACGGTCGCCATGAGAGTCTGGCGGACGGGCTCACCCCCGTCGACCAGCCGGGGCGAGAGGCTGCAGCACTGCTATCGCCGCACAGTACGCAAGCCTAGCAGTTCTCGTCGAAACTGCGAAAAAGCAGCACTCGTAATTAGAAGCTATAGCGGCCGTTCAGGTCTTCGTTCCTTCATTTATTCACTGGTTTGCCGACGAATACACTGTTGTCCGCGGCCTGCTTACTGCGCGCAGGACTCGAAGAGAGAGTCATTTCAGCTCTAGCCATTTCATCCTTGCGCGCATTAGTACGCGGGAAATTGAGCGGTAGAAAGAGACGACTTTGAACGTTAGGTCGGTGGGATTTGGTGGGAAAGGTGGCCCGAATATTCAAGACTAGTTTACAGTATGTGGACTCTTGAGATAGCTGAGTGCCGCGGCTCGGGTATTTGTGGCTTGCCCTGCACGAGTCCCCCGCTCCTCTCCACACCGCAAACGGCAACAGAAGCTTTGAAGACTTAGACGGACTACGAACGTTAGACGAAGTTGCCTGTTACGCGACAGACGTTCGGCTAGTGTCATCCAGTTCAAACCGCGGCGCTACTCGAGGAGTTGGTGGTGTGGGAAGAAAGGAATAGAAGTGCCACTGCTACGAAAGACTCGTATTACCAGAGTGGGTTTGGGACTGTTGCGGCGACAACAACGGAAATGGGTGGTCCGTCATCACATCCCATTGAAGGTGAGTCACTGAACAGTAAAGGAGCAAGTACGAGTCAAGCTGACAAAGCAGAATCAGCTCACGTTTTAGCGATGCGTCGGCCAGAAGGCCACCTGCACGACGTCTACAGCGAGTCTCTTAGCAGCTAGAGGACGACCTGAAGGGCTGAGAAGTAAAACGGACGGAAGAACAGACTCGTTGAAGTATGTGCCAGTAGTTACGACGACTGCCCCGTCCACAGAGATCCGAGAAAAACGACTAAAAACTGTCTTACAGTAACGATTCTGGTTGACAAGGCTGCCGGAATAACACCATATGAGGACATTGTTTTCCTGGCTAATAAGCCTGTTTAACACCTTGCATAAACTACTCGATAGGATTTTAATAACTATTTAAGTGAGACCATGCTTCACTGTTTCATGTCTGTTGTCACTGTTTTCAATTACCGATCTGGCGTCTGTAAGGCGTTATATTTGGGCAAAGCCATTAGTACGTTGGAACTTGGTGAATAGGAAAGGTTCGAAGTTGTGACTATACTGGGTTTGAATTGAATATGAACGCTAGGCATTGCAGAACTAATGATCACCATGATAATAACTGTTTACAGCAAAAGAAAAGGCCTTTACTAACAACTTACAAACTTTTTCTATTTCAAAGACGAAACAAAGCGCTTGTGCATTTGGCGAAGGTTTGAATCAAAAGTAGTGCTGTTCGTCTGTACACAGACAATAGCAATACTACAACTTGTTAATCGGACATTTGTTTTTCTATCCAATTATTGGGCACCAAATCAAAACCATTTGCCTTTTCCTTAATCCCATATAACCGCAAATTGCGAAGAGCGATGGTGTCGGTCTGGTAGATTAGGAATACATATTCGCCCATATATATATGTATGCAATATAGTACCGTTTAATCCTGACTGTTCGAGAAGCCTTACGCGAATCGTTGCAGGCCTATATAGTGGTTGCCTAAGTAAAATCTGTGGGTGATTTCCCGTATATAGCCACTTATCTAGAAACCACTTAGATTTGTTGTGTTCATGAAAGTCGTATGTAGACGCAATGCTTGGTTTCTGCCATCATAGAGAACAAATCAGGTCAAAGATCATCGTAAGATTTCCTCTGAATGCGAACAGTCGCGTCTTTGACCTTTACCTCTCGGAGAGGAAATGTACTTCTGTATAGTGGCTGAATTGTACAACCCAGTAATGTGGAGTAGCTCAGAAAAATTCTAATTCAGATTCACCAGCGTCGGGTTAACAAACCTTATGGGTGACATTTCATATTTATTTTATTATGTAAAAAGTTGTCCATCTTCTATATAGTGAGCTTAAACTCACGCAAGGCGTGAGTCAGTACGTCACTAGTATTTACCCTCCGAGATGTAAGACGGTTATCTTAAAACGTGTTTATCGTTGTTCTTTGCGTTTATATGTATTTGTGGCAAGAACAGCGGCCGACTATGGTTTTATATTGAGAAAGACGTTTACGTGACGACCATTTGCTTCAAATTCGTTAGATAAACGTGTTCTGTGAACGATGACGTTCGTATTAACTTGACGATGCCGACTGCATACGATCAATGGAGACGACCACTGCAATGAAAATGCCCAGATACTACTATCTACACTAGGTGTGTTTATTTCTTGCCAATGTTTAAACTTCATCATAGCCGCAAGATGGCATAGGGACAAAACAATGTTATTGTACAAAAAGGGTGGTACACGAGACGTGTAGAACACAGAGAATATCATTACCGATAATTTGGCTAAAAAAGAGCACTTAGAAGCATAGAGCTATGTGTGACGAAAGCTCCTGGCTGAATAAAAATTTAGCATATATTATCAGATATTATGTCATGTTCATTTACCCAATAAAACATCCGCCGATTGAAGTAACACAGTTACATGAGGCGAGATTCCTGATGCAGGATGGGTTTGCTCAAAACGATTGTTCAGTAAAATTTCTCGCACAGATTTCCGTAATGTCGGTTTTTTTTAGTACCATTTCATGGAACGTTGTTTGTTCTACAGTCACGAAATCAAGTCAAGGCGTGAAGGTGGATTTGAGCTGTGGAAACCTAAGATGAAAAATGCCTACGAGCATTACTATGCTAAATAATGGGCAACATAATTATGCGTACGCCGCACGTAACTGGTCATTACTTAAAAGATCTAGGTAAAATTCTAATTTAATAGGAAACACTAGGCCAATTGAAATCTAAATCATCAGGCCTATTAAGATTGGCCTCTTTGAGACTGCATACAAAACATTCTTATAATAAATAGAATGAATAGCTGTTAACTCTCAGTTTTGCCGATATTAAGACAGATATTGCTCACCTCCGGCCAGTAACTAACTATTGTGAGTTGTTCGACAATATTATTCTCTTTATTAACTAACCATGAGTTTATACGCTATATATATATATTATCCAGACTGAAACAAGGTAAATAAATTGTTTTCTGTTAACTTTGTTGAATATTTCTTTTGTAGTTGGCTACCTAGCACTTCCTCCAACGGTCTATTGAAAATAAAAAGCATTAATGTTTATTAGAAATTATCAGGAGCAATGATCTTAATGTCTCCGAAAAAATGTCCTGCCCAGTACAGGGTTTCATAGTTTTTTTCGTGATACTCCCTCATAGTCTACGGTCGCAGAGTTAATGAATAAGTTTCACTAAATCATTGCTAAGCGATCGTTTAAAGTCAATGTTTGCATTAATTTGTTAATTAATTAAATGTTAGCAAACTTTAAAGTTAACTGATTCACAGTCCAGCAGTATCAATTTGAACTTGTGCATTCATTTTCACAGTTGGCATTTCGGATCCTCTTCACACCCTACAGGTATCCCCTTTTGGACCTTTTCATTTAGGTACGCTCTCTGCTGCTTCATTTTTTCCTAAAACGTATGTTTTTTTTTTTTTTTTTTCATATTTTTTGTGTATTTGTGTTCTTTGTCGTTAGACTTTGGGCTAAACGTAAAATGTAATTAATTTTTTTTAGGTTATTTTCTCAGATTTCAAGCTTTGCTCCTGCAGTATCGTTTTAGACTGCCCCAATAGTAGAATTAGTCGCTTGTTCGGACTCTGCTGATTTCATCGAATTCTATTCAGTTGTATTCAATATTTTGCCCTTCATTTTAGTGCTGACTTTTTCCTGTTGCACTATTGAAAGCTTTTAATGTCCTGAAAGTTAAGTTCCTTTTTTGGAAAACATCGCCAATTAGCGCACCACTTCGAGGACAGAAGTGTGAAGAGGCAAAGTTTAAGTAAAGATTAAATTTCGTTTAGTCGTTACCTTTGAATTAAGTTTCCACGCGAAATACATTAACCAGATAGGAGAAAGGGAATCTTTCAAAACGTTATGCTACTCAGTCTACGATAACGATCAATTGTAATTCGTCATTAGAAATGACATCCTATCTATTTTTTATTCTTGCACAGGTAAAATTTCTAGCTTTACGTTACAAGATTACCTGTCAAGAAAGTACTGACCATTTTTTTCGTCAGACGGCTTTAACGGAGCTAACATAGTTTAGCTATAATATAGGCTCGTTCGAGCTGGCGCTACGCTGAGATTTGCTAAGTGCTAATAGTAGCTAAAATTGTTAGAATTTGCTTATTCAGACAGAAACAGTGGTAAAATTTCAGTAAAAATTTGCTATAGTTTTATCACGATAGAGGTACGAATTTTGCTCAGGTCCGTAAAAAAAAAAAACAAAAACTATGCTATTTATGGTCAGAATGCGCAGAATCGGAGGAAATAGACCAAAGATAATTCTATCATTTCCATTCTAGTTAAAGATACTCTTCGTAATGTTCGACCACAGCTGGTCGCAAAAACTAAGCAAACGTGAATAGCCATGGTACTTCTAAGCGGCTATATATCCACTAGCATAAAATTTGAAATTATTTGAAGGATGCTGGCTACGAAAAAAGGCTCGATGAATTGACGCTGCCGTAGCAGTACACGTTGTGATCGCGGTTCTGCGCTCTCTCTATTTGATTTTAACCGCGGATTTGCAGCTTCCTGGCTAACGAAGTGGAAAAGAATATGCTCGCTCGCTTTTTCTCGTACTCTGGTCAACATCCATAAGCCAGTATAAGCAGTACGCCATCAATCGGTGTCCCGTTTTATTAACATCCGGGCGGCCACGATGGCAAATTAGAAACACCAAGACCTCGACTGATTTATACAAGACTGGTCGGGCTTCTTTCGGACCGGTCTTACATATATGGGTCTTCGACTCTAACCGCAACATTCGTTCTATCGCCGCTCACCTAAGACTGGCTAGGCGATGAGCCATGATCGATGCATCAAAATTGGCAATTTTCAAGTTGGGAAAAGTTGCCCGCTTCGCGGTTCTTTGGGCGTTAGCCAGAAACACGGTCAATTTGAGGTTGGGTCTGAGCCCAGTTGGTAGCGTTCATTTAGCATACACAAACAGTTCAAGCGTCTCCTTGTTCGATCTGTAGCGGCGAACGAACTGTTTCGGTAAGCCAACCTCTCTTGGGCGTAAGCCTTCGCACAGATTTTCATTAGTGTACTTTCGCGTCTCCCTTGCACCGATGCCGAAACTAAACCCGGCGCGGGCCGCTCCTTACAAATATCGATGCGCCTGCCTCACGGCTTAATCCCATGACCATTTCTATTCCTCTGCAAGGCGTTCATAGTCCTCAATTCATTCCCTACACTTCCCACCGTCGAACACCACCAAAAGCGACTGCCAGTCAGCAGCCGTTGCAGAAACTCTGACACAATTTTAGTTAGTTAGTTAGGGTCATTTATAGATCAATGTTATTTACTGCCTTGAAAAGCGTGCAATTCTTTCGCCAAGAATACAACTTGCGTACTACTGTCACAACAACATAAAGTAGAAGCTAAAAAAGCTTGTAGATTGTATGTAAGCGTTTGCTTAAGATCGAGAAGGAGTCCCTTTGTCTGCAAGCGATACTCGTCAATCTTTTGATATCTCTACTCAGGAGAACCGGCTAAAAGATCTCCTCCAACGTCGAATGGACACAAATGTATTCTCCAACATATCGTATTGTACCGGGTGTCTGTGGATCAAATAGTCTATGTAATTTGTCTCAAACGCAAATTTTTCTATAAGCACCCATAGTTTGGTGACGGGATTCCATGTCGGTATAAGCATCACGTCTTTCGTCGACTCTCTAAAGTGGTCTCTTCCGCTTAGTCAGAACGGAGGCAAGCCAGATGGAAAGCGTCGGTTGGCTGGAGGATGAAGTGATGCGATATACGTTACGTCAGGGCATTATGGGACCAAACGGGCATAGGGAGGCGAATATAGGAGCACTAATGGGCAAATCGGGCGTTATGAAGTGCTCCACGGCTTACCGCTCTCTCAGCAGCGCAGCTACACTCAAGTGAACAACGGGGCGACAACACAACGACAGCATGGGTTCTGCTAGCGGCGTTCAAGGCCGCCCCAGCGTCCGGGGCACAACGCCAGTGTCAGATGACTGGTAGCCGGAACCCTACGATCAGGCTACATTGCTAGACGACAAATACTAAAGACAACGCAAAGGCCGAACGAAAAGGGACGTAGGGGAACGGGCTGACGGACGATCCAAATGAGGCCAGCAGCCAAAGGTTAGGTCACTTTGTAGCGGTAATAAATCATGTTAGTCCGACAACAGTAGTAGCACACTAAACGAAGCAGTTGCCAGGCAATTAGTCAGCAGTAGCCCGACTACTGCCGCTATTGTCAAAGAAGAGCTACTTTGAGGCAGCTGACGCAACGGGACGACAACAAGTGCTGCGAAGACCAGGAGCTGTGCTAGCAGCAGGATAAGGGTTAAAGAATGAGACGCCGACGGAAGTGTGAAGCAGGCGCCGAGCCCGATGGGTTAAGCCTACAGATAGAGAAACACATCTGAATGAAGCGGCAGCTGGAGGCCTGCTGCTTTTTACAGCGCGGGTGGTCTGAAGATCGACGTTTGTGTCTGTGAAAGCATGTCGGGTACTCGCTACGTTCTGGTTAAACTAAAATATGGAAAAGTTCTTCACGGAAAGTAGTATCGTGCACAGATATGGATGCAAAAGGACAGTGGCCGTTGCGAGCTAAAGTGTGTTTTGTACCTATAATAACACGTGCGTATGAAAGAGGTGTCCATGGTGTTTGAATAGAGAACCATATTACAGTACTAAAATTGAAATCGTTACGTTGTACGAGACTAATTTACCTAGGAACAAATTCGTATGTCGTAACTGTAAAATATGTAGGAAAGACCAATGAGCATTCTCACCAGCCTATAGACTAGGGGAACAGTTTTTGAGAAGAATCAGGGCACGGTGCACGATCTATATGCACGAAATCTATGCACAATCCAATGTAATAGTTCCAAACTAAAAACGCATTTTGCGATCAATATAAAAGTGTTCTGCTAGTTTTGTCAGTATAAAACCTCTGAAAAATGGGACCCGGCGTCAAATCGATTTGGCACGCACCGATTCTCTCCAATTAGAAACGTCAAATGCAATATCAACGTTATATCTAAAAAACCACCCTATGTATAAATCGGTAATCCAGATGTATCTACCATGAATATGTTTTCATTATTTTGTTACCTACATGGTTTCTAGATGGAAAGCGTCATTTTCAATACTCTTCTTACAGACATCGAGGGAAAATTTCCTAAATTTTCAAGTCTGAAATTTTATACGCCACATTGGCGAAAAATCAGGGGCTGCCGAAGCAGAAATCAGAAAAAGCCCACAAGAAAAACGACATTCAGCACTCAAACATGGACATTTACCTTAGAAGGTACCCTCCCCTCCCCCCCACGACCCCGACAGGATGCCTTACGGCGATACCGGGCGTAAAACTTAAAACACAGAAAAATTAACTTCCAAATGGTCATTCCAGGTACCATTTTTACCTATTTTCTTAAAATTTACAACGAGTCAATTGATCGTTGGTAGATGTGAGAGAATTTCATGCAATTTGTTTCCGTAAACGATAACGTGTGTACGTTTGCTTTGGCGCTCTGCCGATTACCAAAACATTGTAACTCAGGGCAGGATATGTGTTATTTCATGCAATGCCTTTCTTTACATTCACCAACTATATTTCCTATGGTAACAAAGGCTCGGAGTCACTTGTTTGGTATAGCATCGAAGACCTGCTCCACTAAAAAAAACTGTCGTAGTAAGTCTTGCTGAACTTATGTCGTTTTTCTTCAACAAATGCAACAAACAAAGAGATGCTAATTATGCAGCTATAAACCAACATATAATTCTCTGTGTTTATAATTCTTGGTATTTCATAGTCCCTTCTTGTGCTGATCACTTTTGCCACCAACGGTACCTGAAACAGCGATGGTCACGACATTCACGCTTCGTTTTAGTGGTTACCACGAATTCTTATCTAGCATCGTGTAGCATGTATTTTGGAAATAACAAAAACACTATCACATTACTTTGTTATATATGTGTTATTTGATCAGGATAAAAAAGAATAGTTTTCGTACTCGCTCGTGTCATTGTTTGCGCAGTCACTCGTGCCTATTGTATCATTTACCAGTACGTATGCATACAATATTCCCCAGAACGCTACCTCTCCGTTACCTATAGATTCACTTGTATATTGCCCCGACCCTTGAGTTCTGTTTGAAGAAAAAATCCGAAGGCTAGGTACATTCATGCATGGTTATCTTATTGCATTCAAATGAAATGCTGATGTCCTTTCTTTTGGAAAGTAACTGTTAGCAAGGTCTGTTTCCGTTTCAAGGGGCAAAGACAGACTTCGTCGTCTACTTTCTCTAGCCGCCTGCGCTTGTTCGCTAAACGATCGGCTGTCTCGACTGCTTTCATAACTCTGTCAGTTAATAACTCAGCATTGAGCGGCAGCACCAACAGAAACACGGTCGCAGACAACTAATCGCTGTCAGTCAGAATAGCGCACTTTTTCGTAGTCGCTCTTCGCTTGCCATTGGAAAGCTAACACAACACACTGAAGGAGGAGTCGATGGCGGCGGCGTCGAGGGGCGAGCTGAGAGCGCTGCCGTTTGCACGACTTTGCCCTGCAATACCATTACCACCACACAGACCAACCGTTACCGACAACCCTACCGTTCTTCTGCTGCTTGGTTACTACTGATTAGTCTCATAACACTAGAGCTGCTGAAACAGCCGTCGGTTGTTACCGCGCAGTTCCTCCGATGTAATGTGCGGACCGTGTGAATGGACGGCTTTGATTGAATGTAAGGAAAGCGAGACGACCTCCTCAGCTAGTAGCCGACCTGCTATTTGGTTCGAAGACGCTAGCTAAGCCGGTGGGTTTCGGTCGGCCTGCACCCACTGGCGCCCACTCCATCGCCACTGCGTGGCGCCCTCACGATCCCCAGCCCGCGTCTATATCGACATGGACTCGGGCTCCTGAATAGATAATACCGTCAAGCTCACCAACGGCGAACGAAGAATAGGAGAGGAATCCTTCCTTCTGTGCAATCAGCCTGGAATTGCGTGTGCCCCTTAGCTTGCCATTGTGTCACAAGCTGCAGCAGTAATAGAAGTAGCAGGGCAAAGTGCAGTCTAACCAGAGCCTGTGTTCCCTGGCCCCCTTCCGATGGCTGTCGGCGGCTTCGAGGGCTCAACGTGAATCCGCCAAATTTAGAAGAAACCTGATTTTCTTTGTGGGAAAATGCGAGGGCGGAGCTGTCTGTGTGGCATCTAATTCTTTTACAAAAAGACTGCAGTAATCAGAACTCCTTCTTCATTTCGTTGTCAATAAGCGAGCCGAGTGGGCTATAGCCAGAAAAATATTTATTTGCGTAAGTACCTACATTCTTTTCGGGCATTAGAAACTTCTATAGACAGTGACTAGTGCTCGAGGTCGAAGAACAACAGTATTTGTATAAGATTCAGACTAAATGCGCTGGCCACCCTTCTTCAGTCTTTCACCGTTAACTAGCAACATATTGCAGGCGCTGATTTATAATTAGGTGGAAGCCATCCGTCCTATAATCTGATATTTGGCAATGGCAAAACTAATAGCCATAAAAAGTTATGAACGATAAGATGCGATTCGTCACCCTTCGACAATGTCCTGCTTAAGACACGTTTGTACAAGCATAATCCGGTCCGCAACTTACTGTGTTTGTATGTATGTCATGAGCTAACTACAGGTTCGTGAACATTTTCGGTATATGAAACCATAACAATTTTTTGCGCTCTGCTGCAGTACGAGCCCATATCCCCCATGAACGGTTTTTATTAGGCGTGCAGGAGTTATTAAACTGACTGCAAAGGAATTCCTTGTAAACATTTTATTAGAAAGAACCCTGTCTAATAAATTACTCATGTTTGTTGTGTATCGTAGAAATGGTATTGTAAATAGCGCTGTAAATTTTTCTACTCGGTTCCGATAGAAAAAAGGCTTTTCAAGAAACTATTATACGGCGTCTGTTTTATGATCACCTAAAACCTTCCTTAATTAACAGACAGCTTGTGTCTAGGTGTCGCATAGTGAGGGTCGAGTTAGTCCTTCGGCCCGTTCGGTCTTAGCCGTCCGAACGAGTTTTTTTTTTATTAGAAAGTTTCGAAATACCCCACCTAGGAACAAATTTCCTGAGAGCAGCACGCGATTATCTATTAGGAAAAGTAGTTTAGTTTCACTTTTTCGTCTGAACCGAATATCTTTCTACACTTTATTGAATCTATGCATCTTGAAATAGATTTTCGGTGTTATCCTCTGGTCTTTGATTGGCAATCAGATATATCCTATTCGTAAAGGTACAGATAACAGAATTAATCGCTATTTACAGTGTTAGCTAACCGTAAAACAAAAACGACGTAGCAGTAGCAGCCGGAGTGAAGTTCCTATTTACGTAGTTGATAATAAGATGAGTCTATCAATATGAAAATGACTAATTTACGTCGATAAAAAATATAATAAGAAAATTAATGTTTATAGTAACCTGCTCACTTATAATAAATATTAGAAAAGTTCACGCAGAGGCGTATACTCGGATACGCCTACTCCACGTTAGAGTAATAAGATTTTAATTGTATTTTAGTGCGCTAACGTGCGCTGTCTAAATAAGCTACGATCGACAATAGAAAACATTTGCTTAGTGGATCTGAAGAGACATGAACTCCCGTTCATGTCTGCCGTCATGCCGTTCCTTAATATGACGAATACGTGACCTGACGTCATACACTTACTTACGCATGCGTTTCAGTTAATTATAAATAGCGTTCGCATTTGATTTTCGCTTCGTAAAAGAAAAAAAAGAAAGTTTCCGAAGTAAGTAGATTTACTGTTTGTTTTCATACGGCATGTCAAGTTGTTTTTTTCCTCGAGAACAGCTGTGACTCACATGGAGACTGGCAAGCAGGTTTGGCTATACGGGCCGTATTTATCCCCTGTTCCACTATTCATTGCCGGTATGGCGGACAGCTGGTTTTTATTGTACTTTGCTTATATATATATATATATATATATATATATATATGTATATATATACACCTATTGTTTAGTCCTCCCCTGTCTAGTTTTTGATCTTTTTCCTTAATCTTCAGCGCAATCAGGCGAAGTGCATCGCGTTTCCGTTGCTCGGACGAGCAGTAGCGCTTTTACAGCTGCAGCTGCTCTTGCAACTATCTGTCCAACTGTCTATCCTTTGGCTTACAGAACAGCTGGTACTGCCGCCGCTACCGGTTGGAACCTGTCAGGAGGAGACGACAAGCTATTTCGGTAAAAGCTTGCTGTCGGGAACCGACTTCCAGAGTCAGGGCACGAGGCGGCAGGACTAGTTGTAGCGGCGCTGGCAGTGCAAGGAACAAAAGCCGGACGCGCCGTACCGTAGCAGCAGCAGCAGCAGCAACGGTGAAAGCGGGTCGTGACGCCTGGAGTAGGAGCAACGATAAAGACGAAAATGGGGGTTGCGGGACCCCTGCCAGGCCAGGGAGACGAGGTCTAAGTTGTTACCTGTTTCGTATGCAGCATACTGCTACAACGACCCACTGTTGGTGCTAGTCCCTCGTCTAGCCGACGTCACTTTACTAGATGATCATCTGACAGGTAATTGAAGTAATAAAGGCGTTCCTCTACTCTGAACACGCAGATGGACACTTACTGGCATGATATCGCTTCGTGAATATATTCCGGATTCTGAAATGCTATTTTACAACCACTGAACGGTGGTCTGAGACGAGAGACTTTGTTTGATTTAATGGATTAGGCAGGATTTGCTCGCAGAGCAAAATTCTCTCGATGTCACCGAACTCCGCTATCACTGTTCTGAATTAGAATAGCGCAATGAGCATGCACGTACCAGTAATAACACTTGGGCTGTTTATAAGCGAAAACTCTTTGTTAAAAGTGAAATCTTACCAATTCAGTGGCTTTTAGTTTCAGCGATAGCCGCCAGTCGAAACGCAGTTAGTTTCAATCGTCATACCGTCACGGACGTTCAACAGTGGCAACTTATCAAGAACTGCGTAGTTCCTGATTTGGACCATCGCGATCCTGTTGACCGCGGCTCTCCTGTCAGAGAGGGTCGATATTACAAATCTGTCTACGAACAGGCAGCGCATGTACCTAATTCTAAGTTGCTTGCTTTTTTTTTTTTGCGATCAACAATCATTGCTATAAGGCGAGAAAACTTTCCGTGTGAGGGAATCACGAAGCGTTACCCGCGAAAAGTTTGGTCAGAAGGCTCTCGTGTTGTTTCACGAAACGATATACCTACCTATTTGTGTACATGGCAATGTTAACCGCGGGAGAAATGTATTGAAGGGTGTCAGACCAGTGACGGCAGAAATGGAAAGCGTTATCAAAGTTTATTGTTAATTATCAGCCAGCAATGTGTAGCAAGGTATGCTCGATTTGTATTTATAAAGAATTTTTTTTTTGAACGGAATACAACTCTTCGGAGCCCAAAAGACGTATGTGTAATTAAAATAGGTTATAAAAGCGACTACCCCTAACTGTAAATCTTCTAGGTCTAGTTTTTTTCTCTTCTACTGAAAACTTGTCCATTATATTTGCATTGCAATAAAGTTTTTCTCCAAGTTCCATGACCGTTTTTAATTCAACAAACCGCTAAATTGGACTATTTCACGTTCTTCAATATTTATTTAAAACAAAACGAAGGCATTTTTTCCAACCATTACAACTGTTCTGTCCGTAAAAAGACGTTCTACTACGAAGTACGAACTAATCTTGTGTCGAATTAGAGAATAAGCACTTCGCCATGTCTCTGATAACGTTTCCGGTTTTAACGACGATTAAAAAAATTAGTTTTTTCTTAACATAAACTAGTTATTTGTATGGGAACTATCTCAATTTTTTTTGACGCATCGGTGTTTATTTGAAGCTAGCCACGGCACATTAGTAAGTAACCTGCTCTGTCTGGCACCACAGTTACCACAATCTTTGCCATACTTTTGAGGTGCTTTTCGACCTCTTAAATATTATCGGGCATTTATTGGATACTGAGAACATGGTCGGAGGCTGAAAAGGTATTAAATTAGAGTGGAAAAGCTTCTAACAGGAGTTTCGAGAACAGCTTTGTCCCACGAGCGGGTATTATAATACGCGCCCACGGGACAGAAGGTTTAGCAAAAAGTGTTCCCCGCGACTCTTCGTTGTGTCCACACTCACTTTTTAGATCTAGCACAATCCCTTTATCGTGTTACCCTTATAACACTTCTACGGAAAAGGAACGGTCAGCCTAATTAAAGTAGGAGACAATCTCTAGATGCAGCAGACCCCTCTCACCAATTTACTGAATTTTCCAGTGTTCAACAACATATTTAATAATCGTGATGTTTTATGGAATCTTTATGCCACCTTACAGTTGTCGCTAAGGCAAAACTATTGTGTCCTACTCGGTGAGGCAGCGCTAGTCCTGATTTAAATTATGCAGCCACAGTGAGACCAGAAGGGCGTCGAATAGTCAACAATGGCAGTAGCACTTTCGGAGGCAGACACAAAATCGGATAATACAATGATTACGTTGACGCCATGTTTTACAAGCAGTTTTGTGCACGAACGTTAGCCATACGGCATACACAAGGTCCACGGAGTGAGGTCCAACGGTATTTCGCTCTCTTCGCGTAACCCCTATTTCGTGGTGCAATGACTAACGTCTGTGGGGAGGGCAAGGTCTATAGCTACGACGAATTCTCGTACGGGCCTCATGCTATCGTGCTGAGAGGGGACTATGTTGTCCAAGCAAGCTGCTCAACGCAATCCCTCAGATCATATTGTGTGTGCTTGCGGGCTTAGCGGCACCGGCAACGACGCCTGCAGCACCTCGGCCGTTATTCTCTCAACTGTAGCGGAAAACACACTTTGCAGTCGCAGATTCTAAGTCGCTCTCTGCCTGTACGGCAGTGGACTTTTCTCCATTCATATGCCTTACATATACAAGACAAAACTGGTCGGTCATACACACATCACATTTGCAACGCAAGGCGTCGCGGTATCCGTACTACGCGGGCAAGTGTACATTGATGCGATTTCGAGCCCGCAGCGTCGTTTGTGATTGGGTAGGAGTCATCGACATTACCTCGCCGGATCGACTCCCAGTTGATAGGTCCGGCCAATACAACTCCGTAGTGACTTGAAGGTAGCATCGATATAAGCGGTTCCGCGCCGAACCTTCACGGGTGCATCTGCAACGGATATCTACCTAACCCACTAGCCTCCGGCCCGATACGCAATGTGTATTCTCTCCCTGACATTGCCTCGTAGGGCTACACTCATCCGTGAACACAGACCGCCCTCCCCTGTCGACACATCCAAGCCAACACGCACATATATCTGCAAGTGACCTCCATCGACTAGGCCTAGCTACATTAGGGTGTATAAATCCGTAGATCTCTTCGGCAAGCACTCGCATATACTATTTTTCAACGAGAAGACGAAGGCCCATTGTGCACTCCGTGTCATCATATGATTCGTCAAGCTACTTCTGAAGTTTCTCAACTATCGCCAATACGCTTCGGATGTTTTTTGATAAACTAACAATTACTCGTTAGCTTTTGATGTATTGTTTATATAAATGTGGTATTCCTTGGGTATTTTTTAACGCGCCTGGTTGATCTTCTCGGGCATCCAAAGCGCTCTCAGGTGAAGATGATCGTTACCCTCTGGTCTTGCTATTTCGATCGGTCAATTGTATCGACGTTTGTAAACTTTACTTCATGTATAAAGACCATTTATTTAACACAACTATAATCTGTTTTAATGATATCATTCGCCAGTGCAGTAAACTTGATAAAAGCAGAGCTGGAGAGAAAGACGCAGATCGTTTGAAGGGGACGACTGCTGATAGTTCAACATGTTCAGGAAGTTCCTTATAAGTGAAATAACAACGCATGTCGATACGCTGAACTTTAAGTACATGTAATATTTGTTAGGGTCGACAGGCGAACGGCCGCAGCCACTACCCTGCCTCGATATTGGGGTCAGCCGCAGGCGTTTGGATTCAATAATTCCTCTCAGCAAAATATTCTGGATTTTGAAGTAAACGACTACGCAGAGCGATGCAGTCGCTAATCCACAATTTAATCTCTACTTCTCTGCTGGGGTGTGTGCCAATATGCCCAGCTCAGAGCGCATTTCACCTCCAGCACCCATGCTCGGTGTTCAGATTGAGGCCCATGTGGGTTCAACGCTCGAAGTAAATGGATCTAAACGAGTTTCAGTAATTATACATAACGTTTCGGCAACTCCGCGTAGCCACTGCGAACTGTGCATATTTGACATGTAGTGAAAGGCATTGATGATGTATGTTGGAATAACAATGATGAAAATAGATTATATACAAGGTTACAGTCTATTTTAACAAGACATTGCTTATTCGGTGTCGTACTTTCAAACTACCTTATACTTTACTTAATAGAGAATGTCCGGTCCGAACAGGCTGTTGCGATCCTCTGACAATCACCAGATATCATCTTCTAAATGGTAAAATTCATGACCTATATCGAAGAGCGTAAATTCGAAAGAGGTTGTTTGCGGGTCGATATATACCGAGAACGATCTTCCGTTAACTGACCCAGCATTTTTTATTATAGATTTTAATGAACTCGATGCTCGGCTATTGCGTCTTACATATGCCTCTTCACGCATCAGTTGGCCGCGGCAGGGGTTGTCGATCATAAGACCAAATTTTCGTTTACTGATTCCTTGCCCGGCTTTCTTCCGATTCGGTTAAAATGGATATGCTGACTCACGAAATTTTCCAATATCTCACGGCCTATATATATAGATATATTCGTCTTGACTGCAATTGGCATAGCACAATGTTCCTGAAATGAGCCGTTTTAAGTACGTTGCACTTCTTCCCATCGTTGACACAGTTGATATATAAAGGGCAAGTTATTACTTAAGCTCGCTCTGACGTTGCTATCTAATGTACAATTTTCCGTATTTTCTATTGCTCCTCAACACAGTTGTACCAAACGGCAACATTTCCCCATATCAAAAGCGTCCGACCGAGGGCATCCAATTAATTTCGCAAATTTAGTTCGCAGACCTGAAGAGGCCTGTCTAGATTATTATCTCGTTTTTATTAATTACACAATTGCTACATAGATGAACAACGTACACGGTAAGCTGCAATATCTATTCGATAGGGGCACAAAACAGGAACTGTCTTCAGTAAGAAATTGGGCAGAATCGGCTGAGCGTTATAGGGGTGCACAAACAGCACAGCAGTCAATTCAATATGCCTGCGAAGAGCGTCCATACTCGTGTTCAAAAGGACGCGTTTTTTGCAATGTAACGGTGTCGCTATACGCAAGATTTACAAATATGAATTGAGGCCTTATGCGAGCCTGCAGTATTTGTAGTTTCGCCTGTTCCATCTTATTCTATTTAATGCTTCTTTGTTTGGCCAATGACAAAGAACGTGCTCCCCGTTTCGTCGAGCAGCACCGCGTCAGTATTAACGACAAAGCTTCCATCGCTGTATGGTTACTATTGGTCTTCCGCGACTGCTGCTGTTTTGTTCATTGCCCAACAATGCCACGCGTCAGTGGGTCACGGATCAAGCTACACGGGGAAGATAAAAGGCGTCTGTCAGAAAGAAGCGTAAGGCTTAAGTATTACGGCTACAATCGAAGTGAGGGCTTTGCTCGTACTCGTAGCGTGAACCGCAACAAGACATCGCTAACGACAAATAACTGGGCGTAATCGCGCAAGGGAAGGCGTTCTATCCAAAGTATTGCAATAGCCCACTCGTAGGACAGCTGAGTAAATATTATACATCACTCTTGGCGTGCTGTAAGGCTAAGTGCCGGAAGACCTCGGGCTGGTGTGCCCGGGGGTCAAATGTTAGTTTCTTGATATATACAGATGTGGATTTGTCCTTCAATGTGGAATACAGTTCATGTGTTCTGTATCGGATCAATCAGAAATCGTATCCATGTGTAATCAATGAGTCCGCACAGTTTTCCGCTATCGTCTGCTAGAGCTCCTACACTTTTGGAAGCACAATTTTACTTGTTTTCCCGATAAATGTGAAGTAAATGACAAACTGCAATTTCTCTCAGGCTTACCTAGCCGAATAATAAAGGTACTAAGCATGTCAGTAAATCGTTAGTAAATTAGTGATCGTTTCTAAGCGATTGTCAAGATCAGTCTTAATTGGAAATATGAAATAATCGCACATTTATACAGGATGCTTTAACAATATGCACATTCATTCGCTACTGAAGAACCAGATTCTTCCCCGATTTGCTACTACCCTGAAGAAGTGTATAGCTATTACTTCAATTGTCGTATTTACTCATAACGATCGGATATCAGATATAGCAGATCAGGGATCTACCCGCTGTGAGAAAATTAGTTGTATGCAAACCGATACCTGGATTTAGTATGAGCTACTCCAAAGTTAAGTTAATCCTAGCATCATCATGGGTATACGTTTACACTAATTGTATGGCATATAATTAGAGCCTATAATATTGGTACAAGAGCAAATGTTATGCAAAGGGGAAATAAATTCATCCCTAGGATATCGTTTCATTGAAGCTATCAATATAAATCATGTTAAGTGTCTAATTTGCATCTGATTTGGGTTTGTTAACTTTTGCCATAAGGTCCTTCTCGGTTTCGTATTTGCATTGACAGATTAAAGAACGCTGTGTCACACTGTTTTTAGTAGCTTGATCAACGGCCTCCCTCGACTGCTCTAAACTTAGTCCAGTGTCGAATTTTGTACCGTTCCGTTAAACCGGCCCGATGTTTACCCTAACTCTGGAACTTCCGTCTGAACTGTCAGATGTACAGACACACACACGCACAAACACATACAGGCGGCATCATTAAAAATCAGCCAGATTATCAGAGACTGTTTAGTGGATGAAAAAATATCAATCATGGCAAACGAAACAATGATATTTGGCTTTATGTTAACTGTATTTCCCTTAAGCCAGATTTGTAGAAGCTTCTTGGCCGCTTAGGTGTGTACCTGTGGTTTGTAATACATACTTACTCTGTTTGCTCATGGCTTGCTTGGGCGGATCGACGGTAGGGAACTTGCTTTCTTTAAGGCATGAAAAAACTTAAGTTATATAAACTTAGAATTAGAGAATATGCATATTGAGGCTATTTTTGTTTTATTTAATCTAGGCTGTGATTGAAACGTAACGGTGAGGTCGCGCGACCACACTACGCGCTGTAGATCGCTGCGTCACACGTCCATAAAGCTCGCGATATCCGGTAGCGTTAACTGTTTCAATTTTAGGCAATATCTCTCATAGGAACAAACGCTCCTAATACCTATCCCATCAGTTTACAGCCCAATCTGTTTGGCGTATCTATTGCTTTGCTTTCTATTCGATGTCGTTCTCTCACCAAGGTTCTCTCGGATAGACAACAGAGACTGCGTCACGCCTCGCCTATGGCGATGGTCTAATTGAGGCGGGTTTTTGTCTGCGACTAGAAGCCAAATTATCTCTAGAATACATCACTCGCACTACGATCCATCCTGCTACTTACTCACTTGGTAAGGAATCAATTTTTTGCTTTTCTTTTTCATCGTCTATAGTTTCATCCCGTTTTCATGACGTGTGCTTCCATAAACACTGCAACTTATTCGTTAGTTTGAAGTTTCGGTCCTACGTGATCATCAGTCTTCTAATTTTTATTCTAAAGGCAATTGCGTTTATAGCAAAAAGTTATTTTGTTGTCATCCTTATTATTCAGTATCTTCATAGATTCTGCCGAACCAGCGTTGATTTTCAGCACAAAAAGGTATATTGTCTCTAGACTTGTTTTGACGCGGCATAAATATCTACCAAATGTAGTCTGCTAACTGTGAAGTAGTACTCTAAAACGTCTCAACCTGCTTCTAATTTCGGACGAAAACGCATCGATAGTGACTGCATAACCGACTGTCACTAATTCATTCGGTTAGATTAATGGAAAAACGACGGTTATATTTTGTCCTATCTGAAGATAAAAAGCTGTGTCTTTTAACAGTGGTTTTATCTGACTGATCCAATTAGCTGCCGATAGAGATACGTTTTATATACTTGTAAGAGCATATCACCTTTACCTAAACATAGCTCGGTGAAACTCACGCTAATGCCAGTTTTTTTGCTTATTAAACTATGTGGACGCCGAAAATAAATTTATCAACTCAACGCCTTTTGGACCTCCGTAGTTAAGGGCTCGGCCTAATTTATGAATGTCTATTTCAATATTCAATGCAAATTATTCGACCTGTCAGTTTGATTCTACCTTAACGACCCCCTCCTCTTCCCATTTCGCATTTTGGCGAGGTTCCCAACAAGAAATGTCGTCTCATCGGGACTGAAATAGAATGAGCAACAATAAACATCCGCTAATTGTCGGCTCTAGGCAGTGAGTCGTTTAAAAAAAAGCGAGAGCTACAAATCCGCCTTACCTTCTCGCGAAGACTAATGTTTCAGGCACCCATGTTGGCCTATTTTGCCAGCTAACCTGAAGTAATACAATGAAAGCTTCACATTGAGTGAAATTTTGCTCCACGAAGTAGTGAAAGCAAGTTGTTAACTATTGACTTTTACGTTCAAATTTACCGCATGTGATAATAATTTCGTGTAGATAAAGCTAAAAAAGAAAAAGGCAAAGAATTTCATGGCTCGAGGCAGCAAACTGGTATATACCAAACTATAGAATAAATTTTCGTGTACATGTTAAACGGATAGCCAGATCTGTTGTAGTGTTGTATAACTTTCGAGCAACTAAAACGCTACTTTAGAACCAGCAAAATCCTCACTTCACTCCCAGGCTGTCTTTAGATTTTGGCTGCCAAAGCAAGGACAGGTCCAAAACTCATCGAACAAAAGGATTCTTTAGGAAAAATTATTTATATATTAGGAAAAAATAGACCGTTATTTCAAATCAATTTTAGCGCTTGCTTCTCGAGCGATCACGTACCTAATCTGGTCAAAATGTATACAATAACCTTTCAAAAGGTCTCGAAGATGGTGTGATTGCCACCCCCCATTTATATACCGAATCTACAAAGTAAGCTTGAAGTTACGCTACGAGAATGAATGCCCATGCTCGTGTAAGCAACAATATTCGGATAAAATTTTCGTGCTTTATGTGTAAAAATGCCGAAGTTTGATTCATTGTAATCAAAGTTGACCTCGCTTTTTGCTTCGCCCCAGGCCCTCAGACGTAACGAATCGTCTATATATTTTCTTTTTAACAGTTGTTCTTGGCAGTTACGATTACCGAAGCATTAGACCATTTCACTACCCTCCTTTTTCCATTTTTCGTTTTACATACTTATGAGATACTAACAATATTCTGTTGTTACTCTATACAACAGCCTGTCGCTGTACCATAGTGACTCCGCAGCACTATGCGAACATCTGCAACTGCAGTGACTGTTTGCGTTATTTTGCCTGGGTCTGCGTAGCTAGGTTCATCTATCTGTCACAGGCTTCGTACACCTAGGCAGCAGCTGTGTGACAGGTTTGACAGGAACAAAGACTAAGGACATTTACCATAAACGTAGATACGTTGATGTGTGCCAATACAGGCATAATCGCAAGTGCGAAATTGCCATTGTACAATTTGCGTTTAGTCGTTGCACGAATATTGTGCCTGCTTTCCGCCTGTCTGTCTTTGGTTTTTGTCTTGTTTTTTCATCCTTGTCAACTTTAACGTAGCACTGGAAAATGCGCCTCTCGGAGACCGACGTTCAGAAGTGCCAACCCTGCGCGAAGACCGAACAGCTATTATACTGCGTGGCTATAGTTGTAGCAGCAACGATCGGGATACTGGCCCCGACAGCGATGAAGGCTTCGATGGTAGAAGCTACGATGACGATTCTATTATAGTAGCCAACGCCGCCCGACTCGCTGCCTGGCGTCTATTTTTCTCCCAGTTTTCATTTGTTTTTGACACCCCCATGTACCCTCCCTTAACATTACACTTATGGGTGTGCTCTCTCTCTCTATCTTTCGTTGCCAATTTCCCGTTATGAACCCTCCGCGCAGACGATCGTTCCTTCACACTGCCAATTCTGAAACGCTGTCGCCCGTTATGAAGGTGATTTGATGCAAAGCAATATGTCTTGTACGGATGGTGCGCAGATACCGGTCCAGTGCATCCGAATGGCAGTTTTCATCAAACTTTTCATTTTTCGCAGAGCCGAACTCCACAGAGAGAGAGAGAGAGAGGGTGAGAGAGAGAGATAAGGGGAGAGAGGAGAAGGAAGAAGAAGGAAGAAGAAAAGGAAGCTGCTCAAAGCTGGCGTGAGTCAAGTGCCCAGCCATACTATTATGCATACTGCGCCACCGCGCACGTCCTCCACACACATACACACAAAAGCCCATTGCGACATCTGAAATCACGTAAACGCTCTTCGTTCTTCCTGATAAATGTGTCTTCTGAAGTTCTACCATCCGTGGCTCCGGCGCCGCTCCATGCACTCGTAATAGAATAAGCGTGTAGAAAATGTACGCTACTCTCGAAACAGCTGATGGTGGCCGTGTTGTTACGAGGGCAACAGCAGCAGCAACACTGTTCCGTATCACGAATCTTATCTCAACGCCCAGGCGCCACGCCTAGCGTTGTCGGAAAACACAGAACAGCAACATAAAGATGATTCCCGTGGTCGATTAAGGGCGGAAAGGACACACCGCACAAAAGCCAAAGCTGGGTAAAATTGGCTACTACTCAAAGAAGGCCTATTCGTGCGAAATGGTACGTTCACTGAGTGCAAGTTCGTACTCAAGATAATCTATTGTAGCCAGCCGAGACTGGTGAGACCATAGGAGAAATGTTTTATGTATAAATGCAAACAAGCAAAATTTATCAACGCATATTAAAACTTGGTACACATATGTGTATGACGTCCCAGGTTCTTTTTGGCTGTCCCAGGCTAAACTTTGCCATGTATAGCTGTGCGTATGCGTGTATCTATGCATTATACAGAAAAAAAAAGATGATCTGGAAAAATTCTTACGTCAACGCTGCTATAATAGTTAGAACAGATGAAGTTTGCCTTGTTGCACAATCGTTTTTTGACCTGTCTAGATGCTAAATCAACTTTTGGAGGCAAAGGACTTTCCAAATATACCTGTAGCCATTCTCTAAACAAATGCTATATCAAAAAAGACTCACTTATATTATTCAAAGCATTTTTGAATATACTTTAAGAGTTCTTAAGCAACAAATAGAACGAAAAGCAAATCACAGGCAGGAGCTTGCTAACGAGATGGCCCGAGTGTATGCCTCGAAAAGTAAAAGTTCCAATTTCCAAGTCATGCGAAGCGTCCTCTTGCATTGACAGTATTAATAGCTAACAAATACAAAGATGTTACCCATTTCTCTAGCCAGGCCTGTCGTTGCAGACCGAGCCCCCGGAAGCTAACCTTTCTGCCTTTCTGTTTTTTTTTAGACAACGAGGAAATAATATTCGACTTTCGGCCGATGTATAGCACCTGGTAGCGGAAAAAAGGTCGCCAGCAATCAAGAATCAAGACAGGCGCAAGGTTGAAGTGAACCAGTTTAAGATCTAAGGTTTTTCAAGCCTACCCAACGCAGCTGATCGAGAGCGTTCAACAGCCTTAGACCGAATGATTTTTATAACGAACGTCAGCGGTGTATTTCTCATTATATGCAACAACAGAAAATGGACATACACGAAAGATATAGAACGACGAAGATATGAGGGATAAAAAATCGCATAGCTCCAAATCGAAAAACGCCGTAGCGAGGCTCGGCTAATCTGCACCAAGGAGAGACGCAGATGCAGACCTTGAGCGCAGGCCAAAATATTTAAACATATACAAATACGCAAGTGGATATTCAGGGAAAAAGTATAAATGAAAGTCTGCAACATGCGAAACGACTCAAACTAGTTGTCACAAGCCATTTTATAAGTTAGATAGCGGCCATCGTCCTTCTACACGGGGAACGACAATTCAGTACAATATGGCAGCATGAATGGCTCAGTCGCTTTCAGATATAACACGGAATAGCTCGACTAGTCCCTGTTGAGTCCTGACACTTATTCAAGTCACCAGCTTCCAAGCGAATAGTGAAATCGATTTGATGTAGGATCTAAGCTCTAAATACCTAGTGCCAGTTTTCTGCGTCAAATAGAGGAAATGCTGAATCGTTCCTAAATGCAGAGCAGACAATGGACCATACAATAACCTTTTTTCCTACGTTTTACGGTAAACAAGCGCCCTTCCTCATGGTGTTTATATATGGTTATTCTAACTATTACATTCTATCATATACATACTGGCATCACATACCTGATCGTCCACCTCTAGCGCGGTTCCTAGACAAGGCATAGCTCTTTTGATTGATTCGTGCGTAATATCAGGAACGGCGGTGTTCCGAATCAGATAGAGCTAGCTAAATATAGACCTTTTTATGCAACATGATTTTATCTATATATCTAGATAAGTTAATTGCGACAAGTCACCTTGCGATCGCAGTCATCCTGTCACCGATCATAATCGTTTCGTGTGCAGAAATCTGATAAAGCTATTAAAATATATACTGGGAAGCTACGTATCTAGTAATGCGGATCTAAATTCATAGAAATTAGTATGCAATACATACGCAGCTTGGTATATTGCGGTAGCTCATGGAAATACAGGGTGTTGTCCGGACACCGACGCGTGACCCGCGTTCCTACTATAAGCACGTGCATTTCTATTAATAGGAGAAGTTTTATGGTTAGGCACGTACATATCATCTTAGCCATGTCGTGCAAATTTATGCTTTTGCAGAGACGATGAATATGTATGCTTAGAGGCTAAAGAATTTCCCTGTGAGACGGGGCATCCCCAGAGATAATGCATTATTAGTGACGATTTCTTAGGCGATCACATCTTTGAAGCGATGAAATATTTACTATTTTTACATATACAAACGTACAATTCGTTCTGTTGCACTCTATATATATAATTTATTCGACATATGCGGCACAACGGCCATATTGCCTTAACCTTGTTCAGAAAACTATACCGACTGAGAAATACCCGTCAAGAATACGTTGTCTTTGGGGTACCTCATCTTGCCCAGAAACTCCTCTAGACCCTAGCAATGCACTGTCTTTGTTCCAGGGGACGCATCCCATTAGACCTAAACGAACCTAAATTTTGCGCAGTTACAGTGCTTATGATTTACTTGGTCCATTACGCGCAGTATCACAAACCTAGGCGTGGCGTCGACGTTGCTTTCTGTTTTCAGCTGCTGTTTGTTGTGGGCAGATGAAAAGCAGGAAGCGCTGGGAGACGACGGGCCATGTCGGCCCATTTCGCTGCTTTTTTGTCTTGGTGCCTCCTCAGTCTTTAAAGGGGTGGCGGCGTCGAGTTTTTTCTTGTTGTACTCGCCCTTGTGTTTCATTCGCTGTCGACACCACACATCCGCCGGCAACGACCACCACCCCCCAAATGACGTACGATGGCAACTGCTAAACGCCTTGGGAGTATGGCAGTTTGTGCCAAAATGTTCGGGACAAACGCGGGGCGTATTTGCTGTGACATCGAAGAAAAGTGTGAAGGAAAGAAGAAAACTACGGCTTCCAAACGTAAAGATGAACGAGCACTCGGGAGGTGGTGGGTGGGGGATGTAGAAAAGCATTGTTCATTTTCTCACAGACTAGGTAAGGTACAAATGGTGTTCTAAGAAATTTGTCCATTGAAAACAACAAGCAACCGTAAGAGAAATGAGAATCTAGCAGGTGTACGTGTGCGAATAATAGATGGACTATTTATGGGAAATGCACGACTGGCGTGTGAACGTAGCACAGTTGGACTAAGACGATTGTTTTTAGCTTATAATCTTTCTAAGCAGGTAAGGTGAAAAAAGAAGTTATTCTGTAATATTTACCTTGTTCTAAATTATTACTATGAGTCATGTATTAGAAATAGAAAAAGACCACAGATATTATATCATTATCTGGGCCCGATTCTCAGGTTGCGCGCACATAGTCTGTTCCGTCACACAGGCTATCTGGTGCACGGAAGTCGAACCCGAAAGCGACATAAGCGACGTCTAAAGCCTGTATAAACAGTTCGACATGTAGTAGAGAGTACCGTAATTGCTGAATGTCTATAGCAAAGTTGGCTTGCATCCTTTAATATACAATAGATTGCGGCGATAACAAATGAATACATTTTTTGTACGTTTGGCGCCTACCTAAGCACGAACATAATTTAACAATCTTCATTCTATTTTGGCAAAATTACACTTAGCGCGTCTATTTTCTGTTCTGTGATGAGAATATTGGAGAGACAAAATGCTTTCTTTTATAATTGTTCCACATAAATATATAGCGTTTGCTAAGTATAAGGAAAAAAGGCTACAGGCTTTTTCCATGGGACAACCCAGCTTGATTATATGCTGAACTCCTTTCAGGGTTACGAGCTTTAGGCTACAGCAGTGTTCGTTAACTGCTGTAGTATCTGCGACAGAATCACACTCTTTATCCATGTCCCTCAGGTGAGCAACGTGTCCCTATGGAAATTAGGAAGCCCATAGAACAAAGAAAGAAAAACAACGATGAAGCTACTCATGTCGTCGAACTCCAGGGAATTGAATAAGGCTGCGAGCAGTAGACGCATCAGTTACAAAATAGGACACAGACTTTTGTTGCTTTTGCAAACAGATGTGTGTTGATAAAAAGCACCCCCCTATGTTGCCTTCCTGAGTAATAGAGAAGGCAAAAAAGTGCCATCAATTAAAAAGTTCTTTATCGAATATCCTTATAATATTACCTAAAAGTGTTGTTTTAGGATTTATGGTGTGATGGAGGTTAGTTACTTGAGGCGGACTAGCCAGAAGTGCTCAACCAAATAAATAAGCTCGTAAATTCATAGGAATTATCATTAACGAAGATCGAAACACTAAATCGGTTGAGCGCTGGGAGCAAGTTCGTTCTGCCTATTTAAGCATTAAGTAGGGGAAAGCCCTTCGTGAAAGCGAAACAACACTGTGTATCCAAAATAACAAGTCTGTTGATCACGAAATAATATAAAGAAAAGAAAATATACATCTGCATGGTAGTCAATTTATCCCACTTTACATATATATGTATATATATATATATATATGCTTATACTATACGAATTATATATATATATATATATATATATCAAGAATTTCTTGTATTGGAAGAAAGACTATTGAGGCATCAAGTAGCAGCGACCCGCTTTAATGTTTTAGGTTGGAGTTCCTGAACGAATACATTCGATCGAGAGAGCGCGGTGGGTAGCTAAGAGGGAAGCAACTTCACGTCTTGCGCCTACTGATGCCGTGCTCCATTCCAATACGCCCGAGGGGGGTTCAGGTCACCGAAATGGGTGGCTTGGTCTAGCTCAGCCTCTGACCAGATAGCCTGAAGGGGCTATCTCCTGTTAGGAATCCTCCTTTTGCGACGGTTGCGCAGCATCGCAGAGCTATTTCAGAGGAGGAAACAGAGTGTGGTATGGGGTGTGCGTTTCGCGGGAATGCATGGGTCTCCGTCGTCCACAGAAGAGCTGCTACAAAAAAGGCCGATCTGAAATGTTGGGGGTGGTGGCAGGTAGCACCGGGGTTGTTGAAGGGGCTGTTCTTGAAGTGCATCTCGTAACGAAGAATGCCGCCCTTGTCAATTATGTACACCGCAGGTACAGAGGTTACTAAGGATCTCTACGAACGAGGCCGGACCAGTCTCAGCCGTGATCGCTAGGAAAAAGGAAACAGTGGACAGGACTAGGGCTTCTCCTCGGAGAAGCCTTGACCATGTGAGATAGCGAAATCGACTAAAACTACCAGCTTCTATGGAAGTGTGTTGAAACGACAAAGTTTTCCTAAGTTCATCCTTTGACAATTTAACTGACCAGTATTCTATAAGCACATTGAATGGAAGTTAGACATGAATGTAAGTTATAACATTTTCTGTAGCATTTGGAAAATTGCTGAAATTCGACATTTCTAAAAATTTCCTTTACTAATACACAGTAGAAAATTTACTATATTTTCCTCTCATATTCATAGCGGTAGGTCTGACTTGACAATAGACGTCATTGTTTAAAACTAGATAGCATTCATCGAAGCTGAAACCGCATTTAAGATCACTTAAAATTTGTACGTTGGAACCGTGGGGCACAAACAGAGATTTTAAAAACTGGGTTAGTGATGACATAAACATATTCATTATGCAAATACGAGCGACGTTTATTGTGTGTAAAATATTACTATTAGTGACAAAATCCTGAATCCTGACTGAATTCAGTTATGGCTGGACGACGTAAAAGCGTACAATTATATCGGCGAATGGTACACTTTCGGGTTTAGCACTTGATTCTTTTTTCGACAAACCAGATCAAGTGAACAATGCTCTTTACACACATAGATGAGACAGGGCTGTCCGGCGTCATAAAATTTTAATGAGAACATTTTTCCCTTTTCATAGTGCACAATTAGGATCTATTCTAACGATGACGTTGTGCTAACTGTTACGTATATGTACGTCTATTGGTTAAATTTGGTTCCTCGCAATCATAGCATACAGTTGTGTTTGCAGTGGATATACATCATGGCTGATACACTGGACCATAGTTCAGTACTAAGGGGTTTGAATCTCTTAAAACCATGCGCTCGTTTATGTTCATTTATTCTAGAAGCCATCATTATGCAAGTGCCATAGAGATTCATATATATACATAATATTTGCTTCGAAGGCGGGGCGTGTCTGCAGCATCGATATGTTCTTGGACGTTGGTAAAAATGTCGGATTCTGCAAAGGGTTCATCGTAAAATAGGTCATCGGTCCTCAAGTGAACAGGTAGTGATTGCTGCGCAGCTTCCACAACGGTGGCAACGAAGGCTCAGACCAAAATATTAATAATATAATGTTTATAATAAATGTTGGCATTAAAAACCCTTACCATGTAGACCAAGGTTATCTGTATCTCGACGCCTGTTTATGCAACTACCACAGATTTGTGGGTAGACGTTATAGGTCAACGGGGGCGTCCGTCCGGAAAGGGCTAAGCCATTAACATCGGATAGACGTTTCGACATCAGGAGACTTGCCTTAATCACCAACAAACAGGCTTAGCAAAAGGTGGATCGGCACACGTTGACACCTCCCGCAAGCCGAATACTTCCCTCCACTGCGATGGGCACTCCGTTCTTCACAGCCTGTATAGCGCGATAGCGGAAACGGCAATGTTACGGTTGTGCGCCCTGTCTCTCATTTGAATGAGTTGTATTTTGATGATGATGATGATCGCGATGATAATAGCAGACCAGGACAGCGCAAGCAAGCAAGCCACCGTACATCCCGAAATGTACTCGATTCATCGAACACTCTACTGAACCGTTCAAGCCTGCTCCACTATCTGCATTATATTTTTGCATACGAGATACCGGCAGTTTGAATCAGGTACAAATAATGTGGCCAAGCTATGGAATATATATATACAACATAATATGATATAAAGCCCGTAACTACATCAGTGATATGAAGTTCGGTCATCTTGCTTGAAACGTACTTTGCGCGAATGTTCGATATGCTCTATTTATTGTAAGTTTAATAAGTTCAATTTTCGACCTGCCACTGTAGCGTTTGTGGATAGTGTGCTCTGCATGGCGTTGTTCCCCTTCCTTGTACGACTGCTGACTATTTGTCACGCATACATCTCACAAGATGCATAATCGTGTGGCTCGATTTTCCGTCATACGTCCGTGGTGATCTTCATCCGCATGGCAATGATTTTTGGCGTTCTTCTTGACTGGGCCAATCGGACACTGAAGCAACGCATCTTCCGGAGCGAACACAGCAACTCGAGACATGTTCTTATACGTGGAAAAAATCGAATTGATGCGGTATAGCGTTAGAAACAAGAACGTTGTCTTCGTTAGACAATTTTTATAAGCATCATAGATTTCATAGGTGCGAAATGCTGAAGAAAATCACCCCATCTATATAGCATCTGAAGGTCAGTTGACTATCAGCACTGATCAATTGTAGATAATGGATCATGTACTTCACCTTATGGTTTCTAGACACAGTTTCACTGACGTTACAACTGTATTGTCGTCTGAACCTATTCGCTTTAATCGGTATCGTAACAACTCAGCGTCGCTGATTGTTGAATCTACGTCTGTTCACAAGTTCCGCTGAGAGGTACCAATTTCAAATCGCGCCGCCGTACAATTACTGTTTAAGCTGATCTCATGGGTGTACAAGGCCGATAAATGTGCGAGTTTTCATCTGTACAAATTAAGGCTATCGAAATTCAGGAACGAAAGTTGTACAGCAAACATTTTTGCCTACACCTTACTTATCATTCCTAATGTGTGTTATTACATTATATAATGCAATATTATTAATCAGTCTAGCATAGCAGTAGCACCAAATTTCTATAGCGATATATTGCAATAGCTTTTCTTCGATAACAGGTGACAATTTCGAATTGACAAAACATTATAAAACACCGGAGAGTATTCTCTTCGAAGCATACACCGAATGCATCCATAAGAGCTTAATGCGCGCCAAATAAATTTTGAAATTGTCATATCTGGAACTTTATGAAAATGGACCCACATTGTAATTTTTCTACGCATGGAAATCAGTTTCGAAGTTAACTCACGCAGTAATGTCGTACCGCTGTAGATGACGAGTTCATAAATATACCATTGGTCAAGTTGAATTACTACGTCAAGCGTCGATTATGTCTATACAAACACATACATGTTAAAGTCCCCAGTTTTTGGCGTCACTATTGAGTACTGCTCGCATTATTGACACTGCTACTATAAGGAAACAACATTATAAAAGCAACGTGTAGCTTTAATACGTGAGAATCTTTACGCTTTTTTCTTAAGAGATTTATAAATTCAGGTTGTTGCTAAACGAGCGCGTATCGCGACGGGACCGTAGTGAAGAAGGCAGTCGCTCGAGCAGTATCGGTCAGAGACAAGTTTTTTCCCCTTGATCTCCGCCCCTCCGCACCGGCAAGGAAGCTAATTGAAAATGGTCTACGTCTTTCATCATGATACAGTATATATCCTATATATTGTGGAGAACTAGACCGTTGCTCAGAAAGTGATAACATATCGGCAAGCAGGTGAAACCTTTCTAACTTAAGCGCATCCGAATTAGAAATCTTATACAAAATGAATAAATTAGTAGTTCCAGACCTATTTATTTAATCGTCTCCATTTAAGTTGTTCCCTTCAAAGTAACTTCTGCTGGTGGATGCAACAGACGTTCGTCAGCATAAGCTTTGCAATAAGCCTTCGGACGTCTTAAACTGACCTTACGCGAGCTAGCTGAAAGTTCCTTCTGCTCCTTTTTACCTCCTATGGCAATTCGATTGTTGGTAAACATGAGTTATTTCCTCTGTCTTCAGTTCATGTATGTAATCGTTGCCACAGGCCTCCCAGGAGAAGCATGGTTTTTAATGCACTCCTATCCATCTCAGAAACGCTGCTATTACCCGTTTACCACTTAAAGTTACTTCATTGGCGCTCGTTGTTCCAACGGTGAAAAATACACACACACAGCGTTGAACACATACGTTTCAGGGAAAATTCGAGATTGGATCAGATTGTTATGAAAACTATGTTTAGAAGAAGCTCTATTCGTTTTACCATTCTAAACGTAGATTGACAAACGATCGATCATCCAGTGACGTAAAAATTTAACCGAGCCATTCGTTTTTGAATGAAGGGGAGTTTATATATATATATATATATATATATATATATAGGAAAGAAATTAAATGTTCACACGATTTCCTATTCTCATTCATATTGAATATTTCAAAAAAGTAAAAATTAGCTAAAAGCTGTTAATTCATTGTGTAAAAATTAGTTAATTTTGTAACCGTGTGATATCGTTGTAAAAACGGCCTAGGCAGTCTAAATCTGCGTAGGTAGTCCCGATTTTGATATAGTAAAAAATTATTTCGTAAAGGCAAACTTTGTGTAATTTAAGCTTTCCAACATTCTTGACAGAGATAGTTTTTTTTTCCCTTTTTTTTTTTCTTTAGTTGAAGTGTGTATCATATGACCTTTTGCTATTTGGATGATAAGTTACTTATGCCGTTGCCGCGAAGCGTTCACGGACGAGATATCGAATGGTAAGTTTCGACGTCATCTTAAGATTTGAACAAAATTTATTATTGAATTTAATAAGAAATTTATTTGTGGACGGAATGCCTGGGGAATATGGTGTATAGTTGTTTTTAACCAGTGTGATTCTTGCGGTGTGAGGCTAAGCGTTGTCGTAGAATACGTCCGGTTTACCTCTTCTCAATAATCTTAGTTGCATGATGCTTAATTTGTTCTTCATCTCTTTCAACCGTGTAAAGTTCAGCTGTAATCGACGAGCCAGGACTCAAGAAGCAGTGGTGGACAGTCTTAGGTGGAGAACAAACCAGTCCTTAATCGATGTACATAGTATTTTCACCTACACCAGACCTGAGTTTTGAGACAGGTCGACGTCCACCACAGGCCTGAAGACTCCGTTATTTAGTTCGCACATGGTCTTCGAAGAAGCACATTTGAAATTCTCAGGTTTTTTCACCGAATACAATGTTAAGCCTCAAAATGGAGCTCATTCGTAAACTATACAAATTGTCTGAATGCCCATGGCTGTAATAACTCACCTATTAAAAGTATCCCAATAAGCTGTCTCAGATTCCGATGAACACAGCCGTATCGGAACAACCTTTTTTTCTGTGTTTAGCAACGTTTCGGCATTGTAATTGTTCTGAAATACGTCATTACTTTATATTGACTGTTCGTTAAAAGTGTACATTTTGTATGTGTGTGTATATATATACATGCATGTATATAGAAGGGCCTCGCTGGAACTGAAGCGCTCACCTCAGCTTCAAGCCTGTACACGTTGTTAAAGCGTTATGTGAAGCGTTATGTAATGCTACAGTCTGCGTCGATGTAAAGCTGTCACGTTTATGAATTGTGGATTATTAACGAGAGAATCGTTCTTCCGCTTGATTTAATGTAACTGCCCTTTCAGACACAGCCCGTTTTCACACTACCTTTTCAACAAGTTAGCGCTGCTAACAGTTGACAAGAGATTTGTAGCCCCCAAAACTAAATAGCTATATCCATCATCGACCATGTAATGCTATTCACTCAATTCAAAACAGTCATTGACTGAAAAGTTTAGACAAATAAATTTATAGTTAGCAATTTCAGGTTCAAGTTTTGGCCGTTAGGACGCTTGCGTAATCAGGTTCCGGTTCCGCTATACGGTTCAATGCGGTTGCAATATTTGCACATGGAAGAACTCGGCAAAGTATTACGACAATGGCCATGTGAGTGCTATTATTGCATACAGAAGGCTTGTCCTAGAAAAAAAAAAGTCCTTCTCTATTTTAATGTGATTGCAGTATAATCAGGAGACTATAACAACAAAAACGTATAGGTAGCCACTTGTATCGAAATCGGTTTATATAATGTAAGGCTGGCGTAGCTCTGTTTCACGGTCATCACTGCGACCGAATATACATATATGATGAAGGATCACGCTAACACTATGTCATGATTTTCAATCAGTTATTTCTCAACCCGAATGTGCTCTTATTTTGTCGTTTTCACAGATGGGACTGTTGGTGTCATTTTCTACGAAATAAAAATAAATCACTGTTATAGGAACTTGTTTAAGTTTATTGATATGTTGTATTTATGTATGCACACTATATGCCATGATAAATTACTGCGTTTGCTTGTCTAGGCATCAATCGGCGCATTGTAAGTTAAGCTCAACGGCCAATATTTCATGCACGTTCTACTCAACGTTGTACTACGCTTATTCAGTTTAAGCTATACAAACGCCTTTGCTGGATATTCACATAACATCTGCCTGTCAAAATAAACTAGATCCTCGAAATTCCCAATGAGAGATGCAATACGCCAAGCTTTTCCCACTTACTCAACGACGCCGTTTTCCTGGTAGCGGCTGCTTAGCTGGATCCTTGCTCCAAATGCGTCTAATATCGTTATAAGTCCTGCTACAAATTAATTCTTGGTCGCATTGAATAGTGAAGAATTTACCCGATCATGGTTACTTCACCTTCTTGTCCGCTGATGTGCACAATCAACTTCACTGCATCTGCTTAAGGTACTAACTGTTCAAACACCAGTGATGCACTTCAGAAAGGATTAGTACTCCTAGGAATAACCTAGGTCAGCTTGCGGCTACCTAGACATTGTACGATCGTTGGAGTGACTCACAACTAAGCAGAAGCAGCAAAAAAGAAATCTGGTAAAAAAAACAAAACATCAGCGAGGTTGTCTCGCCTCAGTTAACTTGATGTCCTTCTAAGGAAAAACAACTTGAATACATCGGTTAATTTAAACCGATAGAAGAATTACAATTGCAAAGATTAGAGCACTGCTGAAAGAGTATGAGCAGTTCGTATTTATAAACAGCCATACATGAAGTTTGCTTGCCTTTTGCTATACTTAAACGCAGTTTAAGAGGACATTACTTAGGAACATGTGTCCTTGGATAACGGTCAGAAGACACGCACATAAAGAAGGGCCCCGCGTTTTCGTTTAAAACCTACCTAAAGGGAAGTCAGCTGAGTAAAATTAAGTATTAGTAAACACTTCAGAAATACAAGCATTAATCTGTTAGGTCTGCTTTTTTATCAATTTTTCCTTAAGTAGAAAAATGAGATGACTAAAAATATTTGATTTTCATACAAAGCGCCGGCACGGAAAGATAACAGCTTCCGCATTCATTGGCTTCCAGTCAAATGCCCATTAAGACTAGCGAAGCACTGAAACAAACTCTTGCCTTTACACAGATTAATCTCTTCGTAGGATTGGGAAGGCAAACGATTTTGCTTTACTGATGAAAAATGTTATAAACGGTGAACGAACGAAACTGTGCCCGCTAATCATAGCGGTCAAAAATAAACTAGGGTAAGTAAGATCGTTGTAACTAAATCTTTTTCCAAGTCAGTGATGGATTACGCATACAAAACGCAAACACAAAAATGCGTACAAAAAAATAGAATGAATCTAGGACTTGCTGTACCGGCTGACTGATGCTAATTTATGAACTTTTAAACCTCGTATTCAAATTCAAAGGTAATCGCACATTTCATTATATTCGAACAGTATCCTATTCCTTCTATGTCTAGCAGTATGACCTTCAGCAACCCTAACTTAGAGCTGTTCAAAAAAGTACAGTAACTTCTATCTTCATTATCAAGATGTAGCAAGTACGTAGCTCATGAGGAAGCTATTAACAATCCCCGTTCAAACATGGAACCATGTCGATGAGAACATAGACATGCATTATGTAGATTCTCGTTTCTTCCCCAATGCAGATTATTTGAGTCAAAAATACCCTCCAATATGAAGGAAAATTTATTGCTCAAGAGATCAACTTTAGGGAATTCGGACTGGGTTGTGCTCCATTCTAAGAACTAGCAACAGACCTGTATAACCTGCGGATGTCCATTGTCCTCATAACCTAAACTCGTTAAAACGGGTTTAGTAAGCGTAAAGAGTAAAGGTAAAATATAAAGGTATAGCCTTAGCTGTTAATTATTCAGCATTCTAAAACCACCAATGACAACTACCGATACCTGAAAAACACTAATACTGATGTTTGCTGCCGCTGCGCTGACGCTGGCGCTGGGGTTACGGCTTACCTTCTCCAACGCTGATTTCCTAGGTGCACAGTCCTTGCGGTCCTTGTCAAGAGTTACAAAATGATTCTGTCTTATGAAACCCTCGATATATTTTCTGGACTATTTATTGAAAAATCTTTTTTCATGAACTCGTTTTGCAGCGGGTGCTTTATATATATATATATATATATATATGATCGTAAACTGTTCCGATGCGCACGACCATAATGAAATTAGTGACTTCTCTGAAGATTTGTCTTTCGCTGAGGCATTTTTCGGAAAATGTTTAAAAGGATTTTGAAGAAACCCTTCTATTTTTTTTTTTTTGCCTATACCTAGCCTACGCTGCGGCAGGCGTTGCAATTAGAAAGCTGGTTCTGAGAGAGTCTTATAATAAAGCCGCAATACCTTATAGTTTTCAAATAGTGGCATAATGTCATCCTGTATCAATGAAAATATGCGTTACATATACACTACACCTGAAAACACAGGTTCATTTGAATTTTTCTTTGCAATGAAAGATCTATCTTTAGCGTTGATGGACTGCCGACCATCAAAAGGTAGATGTGATGAACCCAAAGCGCGTATTCCTGTACTTTGTATTATCATTAATGTTTGCGAAGCGAACAAACAGCCTGCTCTAAATATAGGTATTTTCAATTACTCAGTTGAAATTATGGCCAATGCTTTATTGACTGAACCCTGTTATTTGCTCAACGGTTGGCATCGAGTTTTGAAACGCGTTACAATTACATATAAATGATAACATTTTTACCGGCCTCTTTCGAAGCATACCATGTGTATACGAATTAGTTCGGTGGACTTTGCCAGAAATGTCTGAAACGCCCCACACCTTACTAGATGCAATGGACAAAACAATTGTTAAATAAGTAATTGCATCAATGCATTTTTTCCTCATCTTCTAATAATTAACGCGCAAGTTTTCCGCACGTTACTCACACGCAGGGGCTTACTTACACGTCATAGGGGCCTACTTTCCTTCGGTTTAGGTCAGCCGCCGATTCAGGATAATGCGCAGGTCAATAACACGCTTTGATTGACTCTCCGTGCTACAAATGGAACAGCACGGCCTCGACAATATGCATAGGTCCTTGGCTATGGTGTACATCCCACTTTATGCTTGCTATGTATGTGACATCCATCTTTGAGGTGTGCCTTCATTCCGCTGATGTCAACAGAAAGATCGTTTCTGCACGAAGGACGCATTTTTTATGTAATAGTCAACCCGTTACCCCTTTAGTGACATATTAATTGTTGATCACTTCGAAAACGCATGCAACTTCCGCTCTCGACATAACAACCTCACAAACGCCCCTCTAGCTAGTTCATATCAGTGTGTCTTCACGCTGCATTATAACCTTACTTGACTTAAACCTTTCGTTTCAGTAAAAACAGCATTAAAATCACTCACACTTCCGATAATAATAGCATGTCTTCTACTTCTTATAATTGTTTTCGGGTTCGAAGAAGCAGACGATATTTCCATTGGATCACCTTGTCATCACTGGGCTTTTGCAAGACGCTCGGTATATTGACCTGGATTCTTCCAATTAGCTTTCCAAATAAGTGTGTCGATCAAAGCAGCTTCCCACAGGCTAAATCTGATCAGTCTGAATCGGACACGTTCCTCTATACTTATCGCTGGATTATCAGCTGGCAACAGAGTCGTTTAAAGATAAATGGCCTGGCCTTGAACGCTCTGATAACAAGGGTTAAATAACGAAACTTATTTCGCCAGATTGAAGACTTACGAGCGCGGCTAGCCGAACGTTCAGTGGAAAAAATCAGTGGGAAACAGAATTGATGACTGATGTCCACTGTTGCTTCTAAAGTATTTGCAGAGTGGCTAGCGCTATGAGGTTTACCGCCCTCAGCTTCAAAGCTCTCGGAACGGTAAATGCGAGGAAAAGAAGACCCGATACCGATGTCCTTTCTAGCGGATTATTAGTCAAATTTACGGATCAATATTGCTGAGGTATTGATGCGCCGATGTTTTGATTATTCATAGCCGACCGTAAAATGGAAACAATACAAAAAAAATCACTATCTTGGTTTTTGTGATGTTTCAGGTCACAACTACGGCAGCCGACGGATACGCAATGATATTTGTTAAATTTAAGCCAATTGTAAATGTATGTATGTATGGAACTTCTACTGGAAACGGTATCTTACTTGATCGATCCAGTCTAGAGCTGTAATGTCGCTCTATGATAATGATTTGAAATTGCTAAGAAAAAAGCACGCACGGATGCTGAGCTTCCGTTGGCTACAGGCTTTAAAGATTAACAGGGTATTCAAAAATAAACACAATAAGAGAACTGTTCGAACATGGCAGCATTACATTTTTACGCGTTTTGCAGTATCGTCTGTGTAGTTCTATGTATGTATGTATATATGAACAGCCATCTAGGCTGCGAATATTATTTACCGGCCAACATGCTCGCGGCCTACCGGCGTTACCCTTATACCTGCGGTAAGTATAGTGCGCCCGACCCTGTGATGCAATAATTCCTACCGGATTTCTAGCTTTTCATCGTAGGCCACCGTTCGTATAAATGTAAGCTCTGTGGATCTTCTTGTAAACGCGTTAAAGATAGTAAACTGCGTTGCGCGTATGGTCTTTAGGTCACCGGTGTCCTTAATCCGCCTTTGCTACTTATGGATAAGGTAGAAGAAATTAACACAAATAGGCTGAAACAGTTCATGGACTCTGGATGCTGGTGCTTATCGGTATATTTCGGTCGGCCGGCCGGCCGGTTGGCAGGTCAGGACACAGTTGCAGGAGTTGAGAATCATATGCCTGTGTAACGATACATCAGCTTGGGTCAAATATTTACGTTCTTTGTTAATACATAACATATGCACGGCAGGCATTGTGGTCGCGTTTACTTCAACAGCGGCTTTGCTATTCTTTCATATAGTTCGTTATATCATTTTAAATGCCCCTGTTACCAAGACCTCGAAATGCAGTGAGACAAATGTCCACCACCCTATTCATATGGTGTCCCTATTAAATTATACTGCATTCCTAGAATCGTATTTGCTGAAGTTACTGAATACATTGAGCTTCTCCTGAGTTAACAGCATTGTAGGTCTGATGGGAAACATCGTAAAGATAATTCAAGTGCTAGTTATAAAATCTATGCACATAATAAGTAAACCCTTAAGCACATAATGCACAGAGATAAGCTATGATGCGTGATAAATTTTACGTCAGCTTGATGCAATAAACGTCACATGTACAGTCTTTGGGGCTTTTCCTATTTTCATAACTACAAGTGATTGAATATTGGAAAACTTTTATAAGCCAGGTTACATCAGGGCATAGATTGGGGTAAAGGTGGTAAAACGCGTTTCATTATGAATCCTCCATATGTAAAAAATCGTCTAGAGACGCTATTGGAGCCATTGAGAAGAGCGGCTTCGCCACTTGATCATTGACTGCGTTACAAGTTGGCACATAGTGTAGTCAGGCAGGCGCTGCTTGTATTATAAGCACATTCAAATCTTCGTTCAAGGGAGAGCTTGCCGCTCGTCAAGTAAATAAAAAGAATTGCTCGGTTTAGCTATTAGAACTTCCATAATTATAACAATCATAATGGCCGCTTGCTAGCGTTCGCAGAAATCATTCATTTTAAGGCCACACGATGACAGGTTCATATCTGTATAGCGGCCTAGTTTAGCGAGGTAACTTGATAGTGCGTTATCGAATGACGACGCGATCGGCATAAGTTGTCCTAGCAAAAAATTCATTGCCCTAGAACAACTACTGGACGTAGATTGCTTTTTATTTCATCGTTACGCGGTTAGATATTTCCGTTAATCTGTTGTGCTAATGGATTATGTTTCCGCACACACAAAAAAAAAAAACAAAAGTGTTTCAACGTTTTTTGCATCGAACGCAGTTCTCTCTTTCAGTTGTTCTCGATGCTTCTCACTTCAATACAATCGAACTTCGAAGAGGGCCATTAATCGTTTTTATTGAAAGCGCACGTTTCCAAGGCTTGAAATTATTAGATGATAATCTTTTGCGTGATAAACTAGATAAATTTACATGGTTAGATGTCTAGAGATTGAATAACGCATAACGGCCTTGCAGGACAAACTTCAGTCTGATCAAAGGCATAACCGGGGCATTGGACGTAAAACTCGAAATCTCTATATCGTTAATCTTAAGGTCGTAACTCTTGACCTAAACCTAAACCTAAACCTGAGTAACTAGCTGACCTAAACATGTGCCAAGGGCTTTTGTGCCATGCCACAATATGTAAATTATAAGTAAAAATGTAACCTTCCATTAAGTATCCCGTTTTGTGTGTTTTGTTCAATATAAAATTACGTCAACGGCTTTAGGACAGCGCTATTCTTCAATTATTTTCTGAGATTTCTCGATTCTCTTATATACTTTCCGATCAGCAGCTAATAGCTGCTATCTCTGCCGTAATCAGAGATTGTCATAATTTAACATTAAGCTGTAGGAAATTGTGTAACGATAACTGTTGCTCGGGCGCAAGAAAACCTCCCGGCACAACTATTCCCGGACGCGATAGAACGTTGAAAATGGTTTCCAGTATATATATATATATATATATATATATGTATATAAATTCTTACGTTAATTCCACGCGATTGTGTTCAAACCTTGCTTTTATTGAAGCATTATAAGACGAGGAGTGCAACGAAATCACTTTGAAAAATGCGGGACCGTCAATGATACGATGGCACGAAACCGCGTACATACTCCTTCTGACTTTAGAATTATGAAAAGGGTTCATAGAAAATGTCCGGGCTCCATTAATAAATAGGCACGAATTTCGGGAAAATTACATGCTGGAACTGTTAATGTATTTCTAAACATTTTTCTATGTTGCTATTCATGCATGATTCTCGTTTAGGCTAGCGCTATTCGCCATGTCTGTACAAAGACAAGCGCACCTTTCAATATAATCGCCAGAAGTACAGATACCCGTTACGTATTTATTGATTATTAGGGGCAAAAATAACCAATCGCCAACGGCTGGCATAAAAATTCAAAGTTCAACGTCGGTCGAACAAACGACAACACTAATATACATAGAACAACCGTAAACAGATACGAGTAGAATATAACACGCAAACGTCTTTCGAATAGCATTTTAATCATTAAACAATAGCCTTCACCGAAGCCAATAGGCCCTTAAACGATTTAGATGAGGCTGAAATCGTAGACGTAATTTTGGTCTCATAAAATCATCATTTTGAACTCGAAAATAAATACCTGTTTTTATTATACAGCTGAACTGATTGACTTTAACTTCAAAACGAGTATACCTGTAAACACTTTCTTAATAGACAGACATTGTGGTTCATTGTGTTTAGCGCATTTCGTAACCCTGTCGTGAAGCACGATGCGTGTAGTTTAACAAGTAACCCCCACGTGTCATTTACTAACGTATTCCTATTTAAATAACGTGCTTGCTACAAGCATTCCCAGTGAGTTTTACATCCGGTGTTGCTAATCAGTTAAGTATCGCTGGCTTCTTCTGTCACGAGACCAAATGCGCCTACATCCATTTTCTGAAATAGATCACCCTCACGGATGGCCGTGTCTAGTGGGCAAATGCGTTACGACTGCATCATCACGAGGACGCCCAGGGAAGTTCTATGGTATCTGAAGCTGTCAGTAGATAATATAAAGACAAACTGCGCTGGTTTCTGAACTGAAAAATTTGCGGAAAATGGGGATACACGGCTAAACGAGTCCTCAAAGGAGTGGTACATGGAACCTCTAGCCCGATCTAGGCCCATGTATCCGGCTACATGCTATAACCTGCAGTAACATTGTTCAATGGATATCGGGTCGTTTTGTCGTTCATCCTGCAACACCAGTTCTCCTATGTGCAGCCGTTACGATACATTTCTTTCTGCTCCACTCGTGGTTCGTCGGCTCGGCGACCAGTCTCTACCTGCGACTAGTTATCCAATTGACATCGTAAACTCATTTCGCAGCACTTTGGCTGTGGGAAAGCGAAAGGTCTACGAATCGTTATTTTGGTCCCTAAATCCAGAGAGCTTGTCGACGTCCTTAATCAATTTCTCGTCCTACGGACAAAAGAAACAGGCATTAAACGACATTTGTTAGGAAAGGGTTTGGTAAGTTATAAGATTGTACGTTTGGAGCCATTTCTATAGTGACGGTAGCGGTGGTCGAAGGGAGCAAATGATAAGCCATAATCCTACTGAAATGTCTTTCACGATATTATAAGTAGTTTATTTCCAGTTTGGTTAGCGATAACATATTTAGTAGTATGGTAACACTCTAGTAATCCCAAACATTTCGCAATCGCTTTAGTTATATGTTATCTAGGAATATTCGAGTAACCCATATTTTTTGTGATCATTTCCACCGCGTCAAAAAAGTGTTTTTCAAAATTGCAGACTAAATCAGCGCCATTTTAGATATGGTGCTTTTAACGGCTCTGTGGTGATTTGCGTTTTGCCCCGCTCTCAATCTCCTAGTTGCACCTCACCCTTCATTTAGTAAACATCCGCCTATTTCCATTAATGGAAACTGTCCGCTGTTTTTTGAGGATACGTCGATATTTTCGCCCGCGTATTATCCTACAATAATTGATCTGCGTACAGCTGCTGCCAGAACTTCTGGAGAAAAGGCGATCTCGTCATTCGATTGCTTGAAGTCTTTATTAAACTTGTCCGCTTTCGATAGTTTGCTATGAACCATTCTCTTTTTAAATTACGTTATGATGATTGTTCTCAATAGCGAAGATTTGCTTTCGAAGTTTCAGCCGGTTCCGTCTCTAGATCGCCTTTTTATACTGTGGACGCGCATTGTTGGATGTTTCCTCTTGCGTCTTTTCACAGGATACAAATCCTGTGACAGGACAAATAGGTTTTGATACTGCCGCTACAAAAAACGCTGAGCTGTCAGAGTGGCTTAAGCATTTGAGTATCTTTCTGTGGACGTAGAAATAGGTTCGGCATGTAGATGTAGATGCATAGACTTGTATTATCGCCATTCGTTTTCAAAGTACACCTTCCATTGTACTCGTGAACGAGTCGAAGGTACGTTGATTCTTGTGGAAAATATAGATTAGCCTATCGCTGTTCACAGCGTGAGGTGCTACTTCAGCGAGAAGATTCATTGAGGTAACGATGTCCCATAGACATGTGGAAGAAGCTTTGGAATTTCCCTTGTACCATTGCGACATGATTTATAGAGCCGTTACGTTTTGCCCAGTTAAAAATCACGATAGCTTTAAGTTAGCGGTCTTCAAGGCCAATGAGTCACGGAATAGTTTTAGCTATTGTGGAATAAGAAGTGTATATGAAACCTCACCTGAACTCGAATTGTTTCAAAGAGCTCCGCGATTTTATAAGCTTAACAACCTACATTTTAACCAGTGGGTATATACACTGAAAAGCGTAACAACAACTATATAATTCAGATTGAGAAATAGCAGGTTGTGTTTTAAAAACCCAACTTGCAGAAGACGCGGATCTATGCATACTGGAGTTTCCTAAACAAAACAGACAATCCGTACACATACGACATCAGGCTAAAAAGTGTATAGTAGCAACATTTTGGCTGTTTAAATCGGGTGGCCTTTTAAACGTTCTGTTATCAGAGACGGCGCCGATGTTATGTTTATCCAAAATAATCGACTGGTAGTTAAAGCTCACTATCGAGAAGGAACCTTTTTTGGACGTCAAACATTGTTTTTGCAAATCTATCGTAGCATCTAGCTTGTGATTTAAGCTTTCGTCATAATCTAGAAATTGTATTAATAGTGTAGTCACGTAAAATACGTATGTTTGTTGTACTGGAAGATGTTAATCTTACGGGTATCAACTAATTTTTTTTAAATTTAATTTTAATTTAAGATAACCATGAGCGAATATATCAATGAGAGTGGAATAAAAACCGAAAAAAGAGTAATCGAATCGGTTTGAAAAGAAAAAAAACTTAGTCCATAAAGAGAGCACATTATCAATATAGTTGAGTTTCGAAATTAGGCCGGTACATCTCTTTGTCAGGTGAAAGAGTTGGCCGTATTCAAATTAGTGCGATGCCTTAATAATAAACGTGATTTAATGAACTATTGCATTATCGCGAAACAACCATAGACAATTAGATTGTAAGTTGATAACGGTCGATTCGAATAACTTCCTATTAAGCTTTATTATAAGCTTATAAGCTTTTAAAACGCTTTATTTAAAACTCATTAACGGTTGTATCGACATTTATATGTATGTCTCTTTTATAGATTTATATTAATTAGATTTTTATTTTGAGTTAGTCCCACTTTAGAATATAGATATAATTAGTAAGCTGGTCACAAGCTGCACTTTTCGTTCCGTAAAACGGAAAGGAGACAAGATGGACGAGATAGAACAGCTCGTCTCCTTGGCCACAAGCTATAGCACACAACTTTGAGAATTCGTTGTTCGAAGTTCGAAAAACCTTGTAAATGGCCATCATGAAAGCTTCGCAGTTACAATGGACAACGACTGTTGTCGGTTACGTTTTGCGCCGCTCGACATCGCAGGTCACACATTTTCCTGTCAGGGATTATGGCAACATCATCAATTAGAGTAAAGTATGTTGATAGTTCAGTGCCTACCTATTCATTTCGTCTTGTGTACAACGTTCGTCTTTAATCCTAGGTAGACGCAGAGTCTCGCTTTCACTTTTCGTTTCTAGTAAAACGATTACAGTAACGCTTTTAGAAAATGGTGCGTTCTATTTGATAATCTTAAACGCGCAAGGCCGTACGTAGGTGGTGGTCATCGCAAGAAAATAGTTGTACCTATGTCTTATTCGTGGATCTTGGGCGAATATATTCATGAAAATCAGATGGATCTAGAGAAAATCGCTTGGATACTAAGAAATAACTTCATGTAAACTGGAGAAGAGGTGACTTTTTCCCTATTTGTTGTCGAGGCAGAGCTTGAAGATCAAGCACACAGTTAAATGTAAGGATTGCCGAGTTCGTGGCTTAGCTCTATGATGTTTGTATTTTTCTAAAAAGATGGAAAGGAATTCTTAAAACGTATCGACCTATTTGCGTTGCCCATTCGCTCGCCTTTTTGAATAGCCTTAAAATTACGCTATAATACTAGAGGTTCAAGTTTGCCCCATGTTGGTTTAGCGGAGTAAGTTCAATGGGCAATGGGTTCAAGGGTAATGGGTTAACGATATCGGACCACCAATGGAAGGATGAAATAGTTAACAGAAATCAACGGAACTACTGCTGCAGGCAAACAAGGTAAATAACACATATGGTGTATCTTCTTTTGTGAAGGCAACGGCTCATCGCCGATACCTTTGCAAAGGACCGCTTTAAGCCACCGGGATAATCTAGTAGCCAATTATGTCACATAATAGGACAAGACAGCCGACTAACTGCATCAGGCAACACTCTAACTATAATAATTTACCGTGCGAAGTCCTGAAAGAGCGTAACGAACGTTTCACATCTGTTTCAGACGGGGTACTTTCAACGTAAAGTGAAATAGACCAACCCCCGATTTCGAATCTAAACCACTACGTATGCCTGAATTCGTTCGATGAGGCAGTGCAATAGAAAAATAGCATAAGAAGAATGACCGCAAGAGATTAATCGACTTCTTGTAAAAAAGTACCAAAACAGTTCTACTAAGCCTACACAGCAAAATGGCTTGGACTTTGTTTAGCTTCAACTACAAAAAGACAACAAGATCGTGTGAAAGATGTTCAGAGTTTATGTCTAATGTAATGCATGTGCGAAAAGCAAGCAGACGTCCTTGGACAGAGCAAGATTCGTTGACGTTTACAGGCTGAGCGGCAGCATTTACTCAATATATATATATATATATAATACGAAATCAGTTATAATAATATATAATGTGAAACATAATTAATTATGGCGGCGTTAATTTCTACCTTTTTGAAAAAAGGATATACGAAAATATGCATATAATTAACTGAAATCTTACGGCTTCCGTAATTGTCAGCCCATTTATCAAAACAGTATTACGTAATTCCTCAGGCGTTTCTTAGGAACCAGCTAAATTACATAGTCAGAAAGGTTATACATCTATGGATCCCTTAGTTCTCTGATTTAGGATTTGCACCAGTCCTATTTGTCTGAGTATGTGTGTACGCGTGTGCATAATATATGAAGGAGATACATCGCTGCTGTAGAATCGTAGCGGTTAACCGCATAATTATATGGACAGGTGCAATAATTTTCTGGCCGACTCGTATCCAACGCCAGTTGAGCCTTTATCCTAAGCTACGTCCTATGCACTCAGCATAGAGTGTATATGTTGTTTCCCTCACCGGCAACAGAGGGCCTCAGTTACGCGTTAAAGTTAACATGGCTGGCGTCGGCCATATTCCATCTAGTTTCTCGTCGAGGGACAAAATCCCAACTTGTTGGTCATGCATGAAATGTCTCTATTTAGTACTCTCAGCGGGTCTTTTTTCTCACTGGAAAGAAGATTACACTTGCGTTACAACCTTTATTGTTGTCATTGAGCGCAACTGAGTGAACCATGGCTGTACGATGACCAAAAAAGCATAGAGCAGAGTTGTTTTGTTACGGTAACATCGTGAGTATCTGGAATGTTGGCTGAATCCGTTTTGTTAAGTATTCGTGTGTACATATTTCGCATTTCGATTACATACAAGTCCCCTAGCAGCGAGTAGAAGTGCGAAACACTTTGGCATATGATTCATTGCTAACTATTCCCCGCTAAAGTTCACTGATAATTAAATTGGTAAGTATTTTTCAAACGGTCGTTGCAGTTTAGAATACATAATGGCAAGGTAGGCCTGGAATTCACAGGATCAGGACGTATTTCGCTAGTACGGATTGTACGACTAGTTTCAGCAGCTGGTGATGAATAGAAAATTGTATTTTAACAATTCTTGGGGTGCGTCAAAAACAGTTCATATTAGAAGATGAAGATTGGCAAAGTATCATCAAAGGTGAACTGTCCAGCTGCTTGTTCCCGTGAGTTGTTTTCATAATGATTGCTTGGGAGACTAACGAACCGAACAAACATTTACATAAAAATCCAGCTAATTATCTTTAGGCGAAAGGCAATCTAAAGGTTAACAGTTAGTTCTATTGTACAGTCACCGTTAGGTAACATTACCTACAAGAAAAAACAAAAGGTTAAGAAGACGCTTTAATGTTCCACTTCGCGCATATACATAATGTCTCGCTCCCTAAAACGTTGTGCGAGTATTTGCTAGTCGAAAATGAACGAAGCAACCCCTTACAGTTTTGCTATCTTTAGATTATTGCAATATTTACCCCACACTGAGATGATGTATTAACGGTCAGCAACTAGGTTAGATTTAATCGCAGAAGTTCGATGGTCAAAAACATGTGTTAGTTGTCCCTTTAAGATACGGAGCGGTGGACCCAACCATGTTTTGAAATTCATCTCGGATTGTTGAGACAATTTATGCAGGCGGCAACTCGTCTGGCAGCTGGCAAAGGAATAAGGTCGCGTGCGGACAGAAATACGCCACTTTGAATACTTTGCTCGTTTTTACCTTGTCGTCCTAATAGCAGCGACACCAACAATTCACATCAGCTGAAGTAACAGATCGGATAGGGAGACAGCTTTCCCATAAGGCTCACTTTATAGAAATCAAATCATCTCTCCATATTCTACTTGGTTTTCTCTTTTTGTTGTTATATGTAAACGTGTCTGTATTGCAAAACTCATAGAAACAGAAGTTCGGACTACTGGCAGCCGCAACAGGACTAGGCTGAAAGTCTTTGCTTTGTCTCGTCTCTTAGAGAGCGCAGTGAGAGCTATATAACTGCAGCGGATAGAGTGCAAGGTTCTTGGTTCATTGCAGCACTCTACTGTGAACAAGGCATATATGCGTATATTCTGTTATATGGCTGGCGACCATAACGGGTCTGTCGTCTCCAGGTTAAGGATGAACGACGATGCCTCTTCGTATCGCGGAAAAACATATACCGTATAGGCGGATGTGTGCGAATATAAATGAAATGAAGTGAACATATATGTATGGAAAGATTAGGGTGTGAGATGAAGGGAGATGTTTACTAAAATCGGGTACTACAGCAAGGGAACCAGCGAGAACGCCCACTGCTAAGCACGAAATGCTACACTCATAAAAGAAGATTCATGGAGAAATGTCGCGCCATGTTAGACCAGTCATAGAGTAGCAGCTGCACTTATTGCGGGCAGCTGTCAGAAGAGCTAATAGCTTTTAGCTCAAGCTACGACTAAACCTCACCAGACGACAATAAACGTTCTTATAAGTTAGGCAGTTTCACCTTTTCCTTACCGACTCTCTTGTGTGACGTCGTCAGCTTCTTCGGCCTGTTTAGTCCTTATGTCCAATGCTGTACAGGCAACTTCTGTGCAAATTCGTTGTAAATATCGTTCATTTCATCCCGGATCAGTTAGTCCTAAGAGAAAACGTTGAATCCCTGAACTCTGTTGACATGAAGCCGGTCAAAACTTAAATTTTGCTTCATTATACATGGTGATGATCTTATTTCACTGCCCTATCTCTTTACCTCGAAGGTGGCTAATATAATCAAAGAATAAAAAAAAATTATAGATTGTACATAAGTTACCAAAACAATTAAAAAATCTTCGACTGCTTTGTAATGCGGTACAAACGTATGCGCTATCTATGTACGAGAGCGGCGTAGACTGAATAGAACTTCTCAGCTATGTGTGTATTGTAGATGATATTTTTTTCAAATATAGATAAATCTAGTTTGCCTTCAACGCCTAGATCAAATTGGTTTCTCTTTTAAAGATAGTGAACACGCATACTGACTGATATGGCAAAATCGATAGTAATGAAGGTTAAGTAGTCAGTCTTGTCAAACTTAATAGTATGCTCTCCGCCGATCTATCCAAAGCAAGCTATTGGAGTTAAGTTCTAATTTATAAAGTAGGTTCAGGTTGCCTTGGAAAATATTGGAAAGTTAAGTCACTCGGCCTCCTACTTGCTTTGAAGCGATCAATGACTGTCTTGAGTTATACAATTTGATTATTCGGGAAACTTCGAAAATGGCGTGTCGGTAACGTAGCCATTTAGTACTTCTGCTAATCGGATTAAATAATACCAAACATGAAAGACTTTTAAGGGCAGGTTGCTCATAATTCGATAATTAAATAAATACATTCGGCAGATGCGAATATATTCATTTCTTAGGTAGCCTAACTAAACTATATTATAAATAGACATTAGTATCCTATTAAAAAGAAGGCTAAACACATCCGCTATATAACTGCCCTTTGCTATCGATAAACAATGCTGTCAAACACAGTTATCGCCTAGGAAAATGTCGCAAACCTCTCATGCCTGTTAGGAAATCTTAAACTGATTAGCGAGCTATCCAGTTTAATGGGAATAAGTACGAAACCGGAACTTTTCATGCATTTCACGATCGAAACAAGGGGTTGATGAGGCGCCAGTGAGGGTAGGACGAGGAACAAGACTCTGGGCGCAATGAGTGAGATTGTATTATTAAGGTGGGGCATGGTGGGCAGACGAGGCGCCGAACACGGCGCTGGTGACGGCTTCCGCGTGGAACCACCATTAATATATACCACCCCACCTCACACTGCTCAGCTCAGCTTGTCGTCGTCGCGTTGATGTCCCTGGTATCAGCCACTAGCACGACCATTACGAGGAGCACTCAGTTATCTAGCTAACTCCTTGCGGTGCAAGAAAGAAGTGAGATACTTCCGTAAAAACTGGTGCTATCTTACGTAGCCAACCAGTCGACCAATGGCATGAGCAAAGTAGCTCACAAACAGGAGCGACTGAGGACCACTACAACAACGATAACGAGTCGCTAGGATCTGCGGGGAGCGATGACAGTGGAACGATATTTTACCGAGGAGGGAAGATCTTCTCATCAATCGGACACGCCCAATAATAACAACTCAACCAGATCTATTCCTCTTTCTAGCTTGTCTCTGCAAGCTAGATCAGGCCGCGGGCAGCGAGAATACACTTGGGCTAAAAACTGTTTAATACAAATGCAGCCATTGATACAGAATCATACGAAAACGTATTTAAAACTGAAAATCGTCATTTAAACATCATCAATAATACGAATCGGGCTAGTGAGTGCTTGCTAAGCAATGACTAGTGTATTGTAGTTGCCCTAAGCCTGGAAAATTTCTGCGCTTATATTTGATTAAAAAAAAAAATAGAATGCTTATTTCATGTACACACTTCAGTGAGTACCATGGTGTTTCATTCAAATGAAGTTCATAAATTAGGATCGTTACAAATATGGGATAACAACGTTTTTAAACGCATCTCTTCAGCGGGTCGCCTTCTAACTTTTCTGATAAGAGGACTCCCTCTCAACGAAATTTCAACTAAATGACTCTTCAGCGAGCTAACCTTCAGCTGCTCAATATCTACCTGTGCGCAACACGTAAAAACATCTGTTTGTAACGTAAAAAAAGCATCTACAGATCCTCGATCGCGTCGTAGATAGTGAATCGAATTTTTTGGGGAGTTGCGTATAACGACAGGTGCCTAATCAGAACTGTGTATGATCACAGTAATTATAGTCACGCTATATATTTAATTTAAAAAAATAATCAAAGCAGAATTACTGCTGTATGGAATTGTATGAGAGATGTTGGGAAACAGCTTGAAGGTAGATTGATTTTTAGATGTATGCAAAATATAGTCAATGGCTTAATAATGAAATGAGCCAATCAATGAATTGGTCACTGATCTCATTCCATACAACTGCCACCGCTCGAAACCGGACAAAAAGCACGATACAGCGGGTGGCCATTAATGGCTAGAGGGCTGTCATGCACAGGACAATAAAAATCTCGGCTATGCCACAAGCAGTGACCTTACTGCTGAGTCGCGCAAAAAAATATTAACGCTCGAAAAAAGTTAAACTGGAAAAATCGTAACTTCAGTTCAATAGTATATAAACTCCAGATGACCAGTTATCTCCACCGATCTCCTATCACACTAGATCAACTTGACTGAAGCTCTGAGTCAAAACGGCAACATAAAACTTCGAATGGTGCGTCCCAGTACTAGTCGAACTTCGTAACATGCAAAGTTTTTACCATAGTAGGATATAATATGCTGTCCTAGCTGAAAGGATGTAAAAGCACGCGTAGCAGAAGCGGACTGAATGATGTTCAATAGGTATCTATAGGTTTTTGTGACCAACCTGACATACACTGTTAATCTACGGTGTCAGCAGTGATCGTAGCCACGTTTGTTGATAAATTTCACTATATAAGTTCATCAGTACAATACACAGCACTAGTTATGTAGCATGAGAGCTGTTAAATTGAGTTATACGAAGTCTATCTGCCGTTGCTCCTGATCCTTGTGGGCCACGCCCATAGGCCGGCGTCATAGGAGATCTGTGTCACGCGGTCGAGAATGTCCGAATCGTGTTTAAATTAATGTGGACTATAGCGCAAGCGCTCTTTCGCGAATTCTTCTTCCGTTTAAGAGTTCAAATATTATTTCATTTGACATTGCTTCGTCGAAGCCGCCGTCTGTGCTGCCGCTATTTCGTAGGTTTGCGTGCTCCACCATTTATATATATGGCTGCCGCCCTGGGAAACTAGCCAGCAGGGGCTTGAGAATCACGGAGAGCAACGGTTATAATTCAATGGACGGCCGCTGGATTTCGAACCCTGTTGTCCAGTGGGGTCTGGCACACAGGGTGTTATCCATTCAAAACGATTCTGCTTATTGCTATTGCGGGCACACGAGCGCAGCAAGAGCAGACGCTATCGGGAATCGGGTGTGGCGGCAAGAGAAGCAATAATTACATAATGAATCTCTTACTCCTAATAGAATTCTCTCAGTTGTCATTCATACATACAGACAGCATCCTTGTGGTGGTATGTCGATGAATGGGGAACCGCGTACCCTCTGCATTAATACAATTTGTACCATTCAATCGATGCATAAGGTTCACAGGAGAAAATATTGTAATTAATATTTACTAAGGCTCATAATATTGACATTAATAATGTAGAATTTAGTTATACTCAGGGCTTAACAGAGAAAGAACGACTTGAATCGCTGAAACAAAAGTATATTTGAGAATTACGCTTTAAATTTGATCAGTGTAACTAGGGCTTGATAATCGGAGTTCGCGATTAATGGTTATGCGTCCTATTGCACAAGGCAATCGAGAAGATTCCGTCAACTGGATGGAACGATGCGACCGCCCTAACGCCTTTACGTTTACAGTAGAAGTATATATCATTGAAATATGAATTTATGTACCTTGGATTTCGATTTTTACAGTGCCTATTCAGGGGTTATTTTATATTAATTAGGCAGCAATGATTGTGATTAAAGAAAAGTACTTCTGTGACTTGTGGCTTATGTTTTATAACTAGGGTGCAATCCAAGACGAATTTTCGGCCTCTCAATGACGACCGTTAATGAACTGTAGAATTTCGGTAATGTTCCAGTACCCCAGCGATATTCCGACGACTCAGTCAAAGGATATAGGCCACAAGGTTGAAATTAGCTTTGAGAACGTTCTCAAACGTTTTCAAGTTCTATCCAACGCAAGAAGCAGCTATGCATACAAGTATACGTATTCCGCTAACCTGTGGATGGTAAAAACCTGGAGTGGAATTTTTAATCACAAAATAGAAAGGTATGCGCGGACATGTAGAACATAACTTTATAGCCTATAGGGTTTCCATGCAAGGAAGTCTGAGTCGATTTTTGCTTATTTTGAGCCATATATAGGAAGCAGTGATGAATGTACCTTTTAGCTGTAAAAGATATCTAGTCTTTGGCACAACTTCGTTATAGAGGCGATCACAGATATGTGCTTAACTTAACAACAGAAAACAATATGAGAAATAATGATACGACAAATTTTCCTTGTATCTCGAAGCTAGGTGTGTCATCTTGTTCCTTTGTATTGTGACCAATAAATATAGAATCATAGATTGCTTACTTTCGATTGCATTGGCCTATAACATTATTAATTATGCGAGTTAACCATATTACGTTTTTATCCAATCGAGATACGGCTCATCATAGGACCCATATGTGTTTTTTTTTTTTTTTTTTTATCAAGATGCCTCCTGGCCCGTATAGGTGCTTAATAATCTTATCAGCTATATTGAATATGCTTCACTTGCCCTATTATTAACGATACTTTAGCAGAAAACGCATTGTCTAGGGTCGCCGCTTCCATTGACGAAGTGAACTGCATAGTGGCCTACAATAGTCTTGTGCGCTTTCTAAGGGATCATATCGTATAATTGGTGGAAAGGGCATAACAGTGATTTCAGCGTTTAGGTAACCAGAGGCTAAGCGATTACCTGCGGCCCGAAGCACTTAATGGTGAATAAGTTGCTGGCGTCCGCCAAACGTGCTTGCTATCGGGAGAGTATCGCAAGAAATGCCAAAGAGCGATGGTTGCAACATTACTACTTCTACCTGTGAATAATTTGGTATTTTGTCATTCAGGTCGTCTAAATTTTACGACGATGCTTCATTATGGTGCAGCACCCTGCATCTTCTGATGCTTCTGCCGAGAGCCCACTGCATGAATGAATGACGAGGTGGCTGGACGCTACAACCGGACAGAGCAGTTTGCCTCCTTACCCCCCTGTCCCAGAGGTTCAAATAACCCGCCGTCAATTTTTTATGGCCCACTTTCTTTTTACTGCTCCTTCTTTGTGCTCTTTCAATAAGATTAATTTTCTTAATTAGGATTGGTGCTTTACGGAGTAACTCATGTACAAATCTTAATACATCTCAGTAGCAGTGATTTGCTTTTCTATGCAAGCTGCAATATTATGACCTTCTTAATATTCATTTTTTTGTCCTGTAATCTAGAAAAAAGCAAGCAATTCTAACTATCGTTTCGCATAAGGGCTGCGTGCTTATAGGTGTTTATTATACGTTGCAGAGGTAAAAGTCTGACTAGGCAGAAAGAACTTCAACAGAAACAGAGCGCAGTATAAACAAACAAAACTCTGTTATTATTAAACAAACAGACGAAACAGTGTGTATATAAACAGATGCACCTATGATAAGGTCGGTGATCACAGTGCTATAGCGATACTGGTGTGTAGCGTGTGATGATTAAACGAGATTTTATCAACAAGATCTTCAGTGGCAGCTTTGTGTGTTTGTACTAAAGTCTAAACAGATGATATATATGAAACGCTTCCATTGGTATCGGTTTGCTTACTTAATTATTCTCTGTACTTTAGCAATGCGGTATGACATCAACTGGCGTGAGATTTATGGCTAAGTATCCGAGCATCAACATCTCTTGCAAACGATAGTTAACCGAATTACGACCTACTGATGGGTCAAGGTTTTGCAAGATGATTGTTTAAAAACTAAGTAGTACGCTGATCTGACGCTACAATCCTGTATTGCGTATTTGTCGTATTATATGATATTGCGGTACGTAGAATCACACATTTTAATCGAACGACAACAGGGAACTGCTAAATAGGAATACTTCACGGTCTTAGTCTTGCCGTCTTCACTAAACCCATAAGATTAGAAGATGGCCAGATTAACACTGTAAATTATGCATAAATTGCAAATGACAAGGAACAAAACAGGATAGCACACGACGAATAAAAAGAGTCCAACATAAAAAATCATCGGAAATTAATTCCCAAATCCCTGATAAAATATATATTCAGAAAAAGCCCTCTTCAGATAGCTTATCTTCAAAGGCTGTCATCTGCGTACCTTTGCATCCCTGTCTATTCGGTACTTTTCTGCCTTATTGTAATAAAGTGTTGATAGGTCAGTGAAGACGAGTTCATCTTAATTACAGTTCGAGCCCCGTGCATTGTTCCAGCAAAAGCTATTCGTCAAGTTATATCTTGAGTAGGTGCATACATTGCTATAAAATATTTTGTCCCATTCTTGTTTGATACGGATACAGGAATGGCATAGGTCCATGACAGCTTGGCTGAGGGCCGCAGGACATTTGCAGACAGGATGGAGCCTGATGGAAACCCGCCGGAAGTGCCTTGAAGGGATTTCCGCTACTGAGGTGACTAGGGCGACAGGACTCGCAGACTCAAGCGAAATAATATAGTTGCAGAGCAAAGGGATGCTTCACAGACGCTAATCAGTTTTGAAATGTATGTACACATTCGCGATTGACTCCTGCAAAAGGATACCTCAATAGCCCTCACTTTAGATACTCCTGAAAAATATACTAGGCAGGTGAGCCTTATTCCCAATATTACGCCAATGAAATGCAATGACTAAAACTCGATTCGGTTCGAACGATGATGTAGCCGAATATAATTATTTGGAAGTGTAGCCTAAATAGAACAGTTTGAATTGAAGCCCTTTTTAAATTACAGTAATCCCGTAAATTTCAATCAGCTCCCTTTATACTGACTCGTGAAGCAACAGTTCAAGTCAATTTCATCTTTTATTGTCTAATTGGTCGTTTTTTCTTTTCAATGTTTGTCGCAAGTATCGTTTGCTCAGAAACTTTGCCTGACAGACGACCTTGTAATTGAAATTCAGAGCCTATTTGAACAATTGTTTCATCATGTTATAGTTCTAGGCGAAATGTGCACACCTTCTATTGGCTAGTTTAAAAGCAAACAATGACCTCTTTCAAGTCGTCCAAAACATTCATATATAGAGTTATTCCTTTTCGAAGACTGAATTTGAAGATTTGTACTACTATTGATTATTTTGACCTCATTTCTTCTTGTTGTTATTATTATTCGGGTGATTACAGTTCTCGCTAACTTCAGTTGACTTTGGTCACATCATTTGGTCATCATTGGAAAATCATTGGTCACTGTTCTTTCTCCTGACTCTAACTTATTTCTGTTTTGCTATGAGTTTCTCTTTTCTAAGCTTTGCTCACTTTTATACGTCTGTTACTCTTTTGCGTATCTCGTAAATTCACTGAATTCTAAAAATCAGCCGACACTTCTAGAATCAACGCTCAAATCGATGTCATGATGAAGGTATAACGTTTATCGGAAATCAATCGAGAAAAATGATCGTTTAACGCGTATCATCTTCCCAATTTAGGCTCTTGTTGTTTTTTGCATAATGTTTTTAGCGTTTTATGAAAAACACTTTGACTGCTATAGCATCGGCTTTGTCCATCCGCTTGAGAACAAATCTATAGCGAAGATAGTACACTAGATCTAACTGCCAACAGCCCAACAAAGAACGAAGCTGGCGACTAATAACTGTGTGTGTATCGGTTGTTCCCGCTGAACACAGAACCGATGTTCCACGCAAAGGCAGCACAAGTGCCAGCCAAGAAAGTCGACATCGAGGCTTACATGGCTTCACTCGGTACTAGCCCCGCTAACTCGACCCCCGAAGATGCTCAATGTGCTTCTGTCAAAGGTTCGTAACCGTGCACCAACGTAAAAAAAACGTGCAGACATCCCAATACTCTTTTGCTTTATACTAGTACACTCCTTAGGCCTATCTTGTTCCTGATTTTCCCCAGTATTTTTTATTTTCTGAACGGCTTCTCCGTAGAAGGTGAAAAGGAACAAATGCCTCAGAACTGGAGATCGAGCGTCTCATCGGACCGAAACGTAAGGGCATTGCCTTGTGCAAAATGTGAGCAGAATAGGTAAGTTTCTTGAAAAATTAACACTGGAAAACACAAATACATGTTAAACAACACGTTTATGGGGCTCTTCGAACGTATATGCGTTTAGACGTACAGATGTATGTACATATAAAGACGTAAGACATTCGGTTCGTTACAATTTAGCTTAATATCCAATCGATAGTACTTAGCCTTAAGAATAATATATGCATAACTACACTAAAAGCTTAATTATTAAAAAAGCTTTTCCATCTATCTGAGACACTGTCTTGTTACGTGTTAAACTAAATCTTCACGTTTTAGGTTGGCTGAACCACTGAATGGAGCTATTTGCTGCATTCGAGTTTACGTTAAGCCATTCTTTTTTCCTACGTTCATAGAACAACACTGGTCGGAAAAAGCGTCAGTATTGACATATTTTAAATTTTGCCTCGATGAGCCTTCAGCTGAAAGCTCATTTTGGCCTAAGTTGCAGCAACCCTTATTAATCACACTATATATATATCTTTTTTTAGCAGGTCACGTGTTACAGTACAGACCTATGAAACCGACGCCTGAGAACTATTACCGCAAAGGAACGTGCCAGTTGATAGCAGTCAGCTTCAACTTTATTTTTCATTCGTCGTGAGATACGCATCGCAGTAGTCAGAGTATGAAACGATTGGCCTTTTTTATATTGTCCTTTGCTAGGCGAAAATACAAAAAAAAACTTCGCGACTGCAGGAAATAAATCATGTTTTTGCAGCGATTTCGTCTTTATTAGAGTTAGGAGTTGTTTTTACAAAACCCGAAAAAGTTTTATACAAATAACCCAACATTATTATTGCAATAGTACAAACGCAATGACTTAAAGTCTTTCACTAGTATTTCAGGCAGAGGATTTTCGTTCGAAGTTGGATTTTTTTACATGATTCCAACCAATCACGTTAACTTTTACTCGCGCAAATGTTGATAAATTAAACGATTAAACGAACCCTTCATTGACGTGTACATGTGTCTTTATGATGGCAGCTAACTGATTTTTTTTTTTTCGGAGGCACTATGATGGTGTGATTAAAGCGAAGCGTGCCTTTGGCTAGTACTCTTTTTGCCTGGTCAAAAACTGTCCTAAGCGATTCTAAGGATATAAAACTAGTTCGCCCTTATTAGCCATCACTTTGATATTGTAAAGGTTTCATTCATTGTTTGCTATATAATTCGTTCACCTTTGACTATCCGATAAGTAACAAATAAGCAGCACCCAGACGTCCGTCTTCGACGGCAATGTTGAGACTTTGCACAGCATGGTATTAATACCTGTTCTCACGTAATAATGTCATATTACCGTAAGCCTATTTATATTACATACGTTCATGAAATACACATTTCGTGCCTGTAAGTCTGAATAACTATAGTTTTCAAACGGTATTATAAAATCCTGGATCAGTTTAAATCGTTCTATATGCTAGTATTCATTACTAGCACTGTCCACATTATAAAATATATCCATACCTTTCTGAATTTTTTACACAGATTACTAAAGACAGATGTGGCGAACCATGCATCAATTCTATATCCGCAGCAGGATTTTTTTTGATGGTGACTTCTTAATCATTTATTTACAATCGAAGTGCCCAAAAGAGGTCGCCGGCGGTAAAGATCGAAGACCGACAATCACTGGGCCCTGTGGATGGGAAGTTCGCGCACGCTGCTGGTTCAGCTGACTTGCAAAGGTCATGCTCCTCTGAGGTTTGTACATTTCAAGCCTGAGACATCCCACATCGTCGAACATTTTCTCCTGTTTGCTACTTGCTGCCCTCTTGAGCGACCTGCGGTATGGCAGGCAGGCGCGGAGAAGGAAGGGGGGAGGAACGAGGGCAGGCCAGTCTACCGATTTACAGACTGCATCCGGTCGCCGAGCCCTCGTTGCTGTCGCAACCGGCACAGCTCCCTTAGTAATGTCCTCTCCCGTCATATTTCCCAACAGAGCTAGGTACCATTCATAGTGACCACCACTCCTACGAGCATTACCATCGCCACAGCTACGACAGTCAGGGGGTGTTCGCTCGTTCATTGGAACGTAAGTGCGTGTATGTGCGTGCGTGTGCGTGCGTAAATTATAGACAAGGTGCATGAAGTCGAAGAGTCGAGGAATCGATTTGAGCTAGAAAAAAATACTCTAAGAAAGAGGAACAGGAAAACGAAGAATATAAAGCATAGCATAGGACGGAAGTGTTTTAAAATTCAGTCTTACGGCTGGCTGGCTGGCTGCCTGGCAGACGTCAAGTGTTGCGTGGAAGACACCTTTCGGTACCGCCTAGCGCTAAGTAAAGTTTGCCCTGACAAAAATACCAGGCAAGGAAGAGAGGCTGGACAAAAAGAAAAATAAATATACCTGTCTGGCACATATAGTTTTGGATATTGACATGTTGCTAGCATAATAGCTATGAGCCCTATGACGATCGCAGACGTTCGAATTCCGACCGGAACAAAACGAACTATTCGTTAGTTTTCGGTATCGAGCCTTCGACCTCTAGTAGTACCCAATATTTTCCCCTAGATAAAACGGATCGCCAATTCCGCCCACCATAATTCTACTACGCTGATTTTATTATAACTATCAGAAAACGAATCATTCATAGAGTTCATGAATAAAGCAGTCACTTTGTAGGTCGCACGCACCAGTTCAAATTGTAGGCACTTATTCAATGTTCATATGTATCTATAATGTTACGTTTCGATAAAATCTACCAGCACGAAATCCTGCAGAAATATAATAGCTCTTCACGTTCTAGATCTTGGCGCATATTTTATAGTTATTCGAACGTTATAACGGCTAATAAGCGGATCCATATGGAGAATCTCTAATGAAACAGCTTACGAGAAGCCATGTGACGACCTTTCATAAATTCGATCGTCCCACTGAAGGTTTCTTGCAGCGACGAAGTGAGGCTCGTTTAAAGACGTTTGATGAAAGTTATATTAGATTTCTTGCAAGGGCCGTCGTTTGCCAATCCAATTTCCATTAAGCGGGCTTAAGATGGCGGCGAAAATGTGACGACTTACAAGAGAGGTCTAAACAAAACTGACGAGCAGAAGATACGGATAAGAATACAGATGTTTCAGTTAGGTTTTACCTAACGATAAACGAACCGATTATCTATCAGGTATCACTATAATTCAGGATAAGCTGTATTATATCATGAGACATGTAGGTAAATTCTTGCGTCTGATGAGGGAGACAAGATAAATAGCAGTTAAACACATATTAGAAGAAACATATATATATGTTTCTTTATATATAAAGTTGTTGGCGATATCTATAGAAAAATAAACGTCTCAACGGTATGTTCCAGATATGCTAAAAGTGTCATGTCTGACGATCATGTTTATTTAATGGTAACTCCTTTCACCTTGATAACAGCTTCAATTGAAAACCTGAATGGATCACAGGCTCGTTTGAAGTGTTCCCTTTGCCGTCCTCTTAGCCCCTTTCTTATATAACGAGTAAGTGAGTCCACATTGTGATGTCGGACTCTCGACTTGTAGAACTTTCTCTCGATTATGCTTCGTGGATGGTAAACCAACGGGTTTCAGTCTTGGCTATATGGCAGCTTGTTAGGTTGAACCCAGAATTCGTTCATTCTCCCAACCAGCCCATGTTACACTGATTGGTAAGTATGTACCGGGGCATCATCTTAATGGAAGACGTATGACCTTCTGATAGATAGTTTATGTAAAAGATGTAGACAAAATCTTTGTGGTGGTATTTTCAGCTTCCTAATATGACCTTTGCTGCATTGTACACGACACAGAACATGAACGTCGATTGAAGATTTGATTCATCCACAAAAGGTTTTATCGAATTCTCTGGATCGTGAACAATCCCGCGATCATTTCTTGTGATTGATTTTTGTATCCCATCGAATAAAGACTTTCTTGTTTGAAAAGAAACGAGAACAACCTGCCATTTTCCTTGCAAGAATATTGAGAAACGAGCGACACCATGTGGGCATCAAGTTTTGATTGACCTCAGAAAACGTCTGTCTGACCCTCTCGTGTACCTAGCCTCCTCGTCGACAATCGATAACATGGTAACTTTACTCGTATGATATATATTCGTTAACGGTGTTAACAAAATGGAAAAGTCATTAGAACTGTGTCTTTAGATAGCGTTGATCGACTATCGAGTACGTACAATTTTTTGTCTATCGTATATTTTCTATCGAGTTGTAAGCTAGAATTTGCTACTTCTGCAGCCACAAACGTATCTCAGATGTTGCACATTGCTAATCTGGGCTAATCGAAGAAGCTTATTATGTCTGTAGACGCCTTATGCGTTAAGAGATTGGGTAACAGCTGATTTTAACTCTGTTTCCAATGGCGAAGCACTGTTTCCACCATAGCTGCAAGTTAGTTTATATTATTCTTGGAACTATTTCATATCTAATAGTATTGGTTTCGGATGAATACATTCATGGAATTGTAACCGACCGATCGAAAAAAGGCCAGAATTCAAGCCAATCACTCTATACGTAGGTATATAGCGATCTACACACTGTAGAATACCATGTTGCAACCTATTCGCAATATGCATCGATATCATTCAGCATCTCGCCGTGGAGTTCTTCACGAATGAACGCTCGGCAAGTGAATGCGTTCAGGCGTAATCTTTCCTTAAGGTATTACCATCGCTCCAAGTATAGGACCACGCATGGATGAGATCATCTATTTAACGATACGTATATACGAAAATCCCATAGTTGCTAAGAGTGTTGTAGAATATTAATGTAGCATGAAAATGACTACGATCAAAATAATATAAATAGTAATCTTTTTTTTTAATTTCTACTGCTTTTGTTAGTTAACCGAACCGAAAGTTAAACAGATGTTTCTGGTGGTTTTGGTCACACAAACGCATACTCAGAGGCTAAATTAAAAGGAACACGACAAACAACATAAAATCATACCCTTCATTAAATGTTTACTCAACTTTAGAACTACTTTTTAGATGATGGCAAATTATATAGCACGTCATTGGCTCATTTTTGAAGGTACACTCAAAAATCTTTGAAAGACCTGTTTCTATTACCTCCAGTACTTAGCCGAACTTTAAAATGTGACCACTGCCACAATAAGGCCTAGATCCATGCCGCGTAGCGGCATTCCCAACTGACTGTTTGTAAAGTTGACCAATGTTGTGCGTTTATTCCTTCAGATTCAATGGGTGCTTTATAGGGAACTTTAATAGGCCATTCATCGGACCAACGTTAAACTTACTGCTAGGGAAACCCTTCACAAAGTGGAGATCTTTTTGACGTCATGTTTCTCTCGTAGCCAGAAAAGTAATTTCAAGTTAAAGCATCATGAAACAGCTATATCGGCTGGTTGAAGAAACTGATCTTACGTAAATTTATTAGAGTTTTTCGGTGAAGTAGACACACCATATAAACTGATCAGGTGTTTCATGATTTAATAAAATTTGCCCTTCTCGGCAGAATTATACTACTATAGGGTTTTTGATTCTTACCTATGAGGAATTCGCATACTGTCTTTACATTACGTCGCTGCGGCCCGCGAAGTTTGTCATGCGGAGTACTACTAACGGACATATCTCCGAGGGAAAAGGAAAACACGTTTTAAGAATATCGTACGAGGCACGGCATTTAAACTGACTTAAACTTTGGCGGGCTGTGTGTCTTAGCGAGCATGCGTTCATCCGATATGCTTGGTACTTGACGAAGGTCAGAAATTTCTAGAACAAAGCAGCTTCACCCTGGTAGAAAACTGTGCGTCGTTTCGGAAATCTAATCCAAGATCAGCTAATATCTTATCTAACAATGATATATTATAACAACGATAGTACAAACTTCCTTTTCTATCTAAGATCGGCTAGCATATAGAAGTTACTATGAAAGAAGTTATTTGCGGATTTCGTTGAAATATCTGTTTTTGTTTGGACATAGTCCTAGAAACGACTTTAAAAAACACTACTTTGAAAAGAATTCGATGCCCAGTCTTGTAAATGGCTGTCCTGAAGATGACAAGATGCTTTCGCAATTTTCCTTGGGTAGTACTGTTGAGCTTCTAGAGTTAAGTGATATAAGATTATGTATGTAATATATACACTTTATACATACTACTTTCGTTAAAATCATTGACTGTTGACCCTTAATCATACTGTCACATTTTACGATGAGTCATTTTGCTAAAGAATCGTGTATCTTCAAATGGCATACAGATAAATGCCTAAATTGTAGATGCATCAGAGACAATTATCAAATTATTGTGTCCGTTCTCGGTTTTAGTCGCAATTTTATTCATAAGCAGAGTATGACATAATCTTACAGCCAGTCGTGGGTGCCAGCAGAAATATTGCACCCGCCAAAATTCAACGGTCAAAATTAAGTACCATTTGAGGAAAAACTTAATATTTGACTGAGTTGCTGCTAGTTCAAAAGCGCCTCATGCGCGGTTTTCATGTCATAGTAGTAAAAGTACAACACCAGGCTTCACAATCGATAGTGCATTTTTTACGCAGTTCTAAGAGTTTCGTTAACGGTCCTGTAAAGTGGCTGTAGTCTGTGAGACCAATAGGCGAAAGAACTAGCAAGTTTTTTGTGTATCGGGTAACCTCTGGAAAACCTAACAGTCGTCATTTTCTAGAATCAAGCATTTGGTTTTAACTTAAAGTGCCTTAGTGTTTTGGGAAAAAGTATTGTCGTCATCCGTCCTAAGAGATGGGTCAAATAAAATGACCCATGATCGAATTGCTTACAATGGAAGCAAGTCCATAGAGTTTGTGGCTAAATAAAAAGCAAAAAAGTCACTGTGACCAGCTGTTCCGCCTTGCTGTCCCAACAGCAACGAAAATTCAGGTCTATTATTGTACAGTCGCTACTCTGGCTACCATCGAAAATCTAATGCAATTCAAATTTCACTTCGATGTACAAAGTTGCTGGCTTATCAGCTCAGAATCATGCGTCAGGTTCATTTCTTGTTAAGGTTAGAATGTGAGTCCTAAACGTTCATTTTCACACTCTTCTTCTCGAGCGTATTTCAGTGAATGCGGTACTGTGCCCTAATATTTTTCATATCATCGAAATCGAACCCCTTAGACTCCCTGAGCGTCAGGCCTTCGAACCTCAATTGCACACTGTATCAATAATATTTCAACCCATGTTTTGCTCATAGTTAAAGTTTTGTGGGTAACTTTGTCCTTAAATGTTTTGCTATGATAGTTTTCAGTGCTCTTGACTGTTTTCAACTTTCTCGCTAAATTACTCTTCTATAAAGACCAAGTAAAATAGGCTTGCCGTACAGAACAATCTAAACTGCATCGTTTTATAACTCAGCGGCCATGAAGTATGAAGACGCGCCTTGCTCAAATGTTGTGTTAATCTAAATACTGAAATAATAAAACTAGCTTCAGAACAAGGTAATACATAATATAGACACACAGCATTATTTACACATGTATGTGATCATTTTCTATTTGCACGCAAATTTTGTACCATTTGTGTGGCGAAGCAGCTTCGCCCGGTCTCAACCTTAATCAGAAACGTGGCGTACTGAACTCTGCATCGAGTGTATTATTTACATATTTTGCCCTATTTGATCTGTCCGCTTTGTCAATTGTTAAGGTTACACTTAGCTATTTTTATTCTGACATAACAGCCGAACGAACCCCTTTAGCCGAAACCTGGCAGAAAGAAAAATGGTGATTTGAAGAGTGACGAGATAAACGATAATAAAGGATATGATGGAGAGACCTACTGATGTGTCATTGAACCACCCTAGGGTGGCATTTGTCAGTGCCTTTATGTAACGAACGTAAAGCTTGCGTTCATATCTTTCTGGCCCTCAACCCCCTCTTAATTTACGTCTCGCATCCATGTATGCAACTCACTATACGTTTCAGCGTTTTTCTTGATGCTAATTAATTATCTGTTTTTACTTGGTAATTAATTGCCGTTCTCGTGCGAAGGGGTATGGTTAGGGGGCTGTATAGTTGACAGAGGCCAGGTTACCGCGCTGCCGTCTTTCTCATTGGTGGGAATATTATCCTGTGCAGTCGATAAGTAGCAGAATGCATGTCCCTCTTTTTCTCGGCCAATCCATATGCACTCTCCAGTACCGCTTATTGGTTGGCTAGCATAAAATGCGTGCGACTGGATGTGCTGCTGCCACTATTTCCGTTGCCACTCAGCCGAGGCCATTCGGGCATCGGAAGAAAGGTTCGCATGCCAGGTTGTGCTATTCTTTGTGAGCGAAAGCGGGTCGCGGAAGGGAGAGGTTAGCAGAACTTGGGTTAAATGAAGCCGACACGTAACGGTGACGGGGAAGGTAAACGGGACGGCTATAGACAAGCAGCGGCTACCCATTACTAGCTCGCGTTATTCGCATTCTAACCCCCTGGATAGTTTCATTTGCATACTATAGATCGGCACTGGCTGTTATTGCTTGCATACAGGCGAGCAATCCAGGAAGACCAACAAGACATAGGCCAGTGTTCGGTTATTGAGTTCCTTCTCAGCAGAGCTTCAACAGCACCAGGGGAATTTTTCTCCGTCGGTCCGATGGGCCAAAAGAAAACCGACAGGTGGCAGGGAGTCTGCGAGGCCTCGACTGCTGTCGTTCCTGCGACTACGGATGCTTCTACCAGTACTGTTGCGACCACTACTTTTCCTGGGGGACAGCACGAGATCCAGCTAATAGAGAAGAAAACCTTCAGATAAATTACCCACCCACTAAAGGTTGGGGTATATGAGCAACGGAAACGCCTGGGATACTGTTGAACATCTGCAGGATGACTGAAGATCATGACGAGGCCGAGAACTGTGGAAGCAAAGAATATTGGGTGCTTGTTCGTACGGTCCCCCTTCTAAATTTCTTGTGCTCTATGCAATGGGCCAATGCCTTGTTCCTACCTATGCTGCCCCTACCACATACAGAGGGGGCATCGACCGCGTCTGCTCTAAAAGGCCACTGTGTTGGAACTAAACCCATATAGATAGAACAAACATACCCCGGATAGAACAAACATGGCAGAAAAATTTTTGAAAGATATTCTTAAAATATGTTTGACGCATAACTGGTAGTTAGCGATCTGACTGGAGAAAGATGGTCTCCATATCAGGGCACGCGTCAAAAATAATTTTTTTAAAACGCAGGACATTTGCTAACTTGAGCATTTAAGCTCTAAACTATTAGTTCCCTTTAAAGATATTATATTATAGATTCCAATAAACGCCCTAGGTGAGCTTAAGCGAAAAACTAATAATAAATTATTTATTAATAATAAAAAAAGAATACAATTATTAATTAATTAATAAGAAGATAAAATGCAGTTTTTTTCAGTCAGTTTAAGTGTTCGAAATGTATGAAGTGTTTTACCTCTAACACTATCGTATTGATGGACACGATTTGTGTAATTTTGCCCAAATGTGTATCTGTATTAATAAATTCAATTCAGGTTAACCGATAGATAAAGGGGAAATTTATTGCAGAGGAATAAAATCGGCTGTTTTACTTCTAATATCAGCTGGGGCACACGCAGCAATTCAACACTGCCAGCCGCCACCGTAAAACGAATACCACTAGGTTATATTGTTATTATTATTATTTATTCCTTTCAGACTAATAACCTTTCCTAATTCTTTGCTATGAGTCTCCCCTTTAAGGCGGTGAAAGCGACGATGATCAACAATAATTAATACTGTAGTACTTGTCGGAAAAGACCATCAGACGGCGCTGTGTGCCAATGCGTATTTCCAGCATCGAAAACGCATTTAGTGGGTGCGTTTTGTGGCCCTATATCATTTGCCTGTCTGGTTCCTTTCGTAATAATGTCGATCGACTCAAAGCCGTTATATTCCAAGATAGCACCGTATACGATTTGTCGAATCGACTGCTAGGTAGAAGAGAACGAAGAAGGATGCAAATGCCTGATGATAAATGGACGCCTATTTCGATGGAGGGACTAAACGCGGGTCGTGGCACTCCTTCGAGGAGGCGTACTCAAACGTATGTATCTTGAACGACTAACCGTTCCGAACGTCTGATCGCTAGGCCGCAAAGGTTTGAAAGTGGACAGCAACCGCAAAGCAAATGATTCTTACTCTCGCCTTCGTGGAATTGTTATCCACGCCTTGGCCATAGTGACTAGCGGTTAGAACAGGTCAGTCCCGCTATGCCCATGTTGTACAATGAATAGGGATGGAAAAAAGAAGCATACACCTACAAAAATCTTACTGAAAACATAAAAACGGAAAGGAGGTTCTTAAAGCTTTTTTTTGTACGGTAAACAAAGGCTAATCGTGCTTTGAAAGACGTCGAACCTGAAGGTGCTAGTTATTGTGGTTATAATCTGGTGACGGTCATCTGAGAAAACTTTTTTCTTTTAGGATAACACACGATGAATCCGCCTCTTAGCGCAGGTAATGTTCGATCCTTATTTGATAACATATTAGCGGTGTAGCTTTGTGTATTTGTACACTTACTAAATATACGTTTGCTCACTGACAGTCCTTATGATCTACCGAGATTTTGAGATATTTTCGCAACAGGCGCGGTTTTTCGTAATCGTGCAGGCGAATTTACGATTCTGGTTTTTTTTTAGTGAAACACAAGAACTGTCCATAAGACCTTAGTGTGTTTTCATCGCCTTTAGCCATTAACCAAGCGCGTGCTCTAAAACTGCAAAGCGTTACCGGCTTACGTAGAGGAAGAGCTACGCGAAATATCAAAGCCCACAGTGTAAAAATAACAATCATCGTTACACCAGATTAAATAACTGTTTGTTACACAATATCAATGAATCCAATTAAAGAAGATGATAAAGAGAGGAAGTTAATTACTATGTGAGTAATACTTTCTTGCTGAGAACTAATTGTAAAGTACTGAAAAGGCATTCTTACCTATCGGGTTTTTCTAGTTATCCTTATAGGCTCATCCAAACACAAACTGTGACCGATATGAACGTTCGATCTTATTCAGATTAAAACCGCGAGGGCACGGGTTCTCCTTTAATCTAGTTATAGTTAGCTATTTAGGACTGTGGCTAAATATATTACAGGAAAGAACTCGAAAGCGAAAAAAGGTTAATAAGAAAGCAGATCAGGTAGAATCTCATTATTTTTAAGGAAATTTCTGTTATACTATTTATGTGAAACCAGACATCACCAGGGTCAACCCTATTTTATGTTTTAATGATTCTCAGCCCTAGATGTTGGGTTTGATTCTGCTTAAAGGAATACTAACAAAAATTCTTAATTTGTTCACCCCAGATTTTGCAGTATTTATGTATAGTAAAATTCGAGGTCAGCACATACCGAGTACTTAAAAATATCCAACCGAAAAAATCTCCATTTCAAACGTAGCCCTCGGACCATGTAAATTATACAAGCATAGGTTAACTCTTAAACATAAAATCTTGTAAGAGAGAAACACAAAGGTCTGACTACTCTGTCGCTGCACGAAATTATTTAGTATTCGTACATATATGTACATATATACATTTTAATTTCTTAAAAACATAGCTACTTGCCTATTAGCACTGCTTGTATTGTTTTCCACAATGAGTGATCGTACTTTTGGCGTTAGGGCCAGTTGCACGTATCGGTACAATGGTCGTTGAGGCCAGTGTGGTAGGCGGAATCGACAAACGCTGTGTCGTACCGACATCGCGAACAACTCGTGTCGATTTAGGCAATACCAAGCACATTCACATTCAACGTTAGTGACGTTTGCTCAATGCTATCCATGAACAAAAACGCGAGAAAACTATTGACCGTTGTCGTATCTATAGTGTCCGTTTGCCCTTTCATCGTGCGTTGCACATCTTTAGTTCCCGGCCACACACGGGAAAAGTAGCGCTCTAGTCTGTATGAACCGGCGACGAGGCGAACCGGAGCCTAAAACGATTCGGCTGTGCGCCCTTCTTTACACATCCCGTCGTTTGATTTGGCCGAATTTTTCTCGTCTTTTATTGGCAAGAGGGGCAACAGGGACGACATGCGCAGTGCTCTCTACCACAAACGCGGTTTGTCGTTTCGTCGTCCTTCGGCCCGACTCAACTTATTCCTTCTGTTTGATGTGTTTTTATTGCACCCGTGTACGCACGAATCGTTGACAAAACAGCGCTGATAAGAATATGTCATTGTGAGCATAACCTGTGCCACTACAGAGGAGGCAAACCTGATTGTCAGAGATGGCACAAGCTATGTTTCTTACCGCTTTTTTCGGTCTAAGCATAATTTAAATGGGGTTGTTTTTTTTTTTCGTTTTGACATTTCTTGTTAGTATGTGTATGATGGGGACGGCTGCTTCGAACTTATCTGTCCCAGCAGAAGTGTGCCAGAGCCATTCTGAAAAAATCTTGCTGTTACAACCGGCAGACTATTACTGCACAAGCAAATGGATATCATTTGTGTTACTTAATAGAAGAAATCCTTGGGGTATACCTGAAGTACGCATATATTTAATAAAGAACTTGAACAGTGACGTTTGAGCGGACATAATAGTACTAGTTACCAGGTTTCAACACTGCTTATCAAGTCCTACGCCAAAAAAGCATAAAGCCGAATGAACGTATTAAACCTCTATAGCAAATTTTTATGGATTTAAACATTATCAAGCTACCTGTAGAGGCTGAGGCTTTAATTAACGCTTAAATTCTATAATATATATAAAATTCTAAATATAATATATAATTCTAAATTATGAATGTTAGTTTAATAACCTCCATTCAGATTATTTTAGCAGTGCATGTTGTCACGCAGAGGTAGGCAGAACACAAATTTCACTATGTATCACCTGGATTTCCCAACGATTTGCTTCGACAGTAATGTAACGGATCGCATATTGTCTGATCCCTAGAAAAGCTGTGTGAACCGATTCATATTATCTGAATTATTAATAAGATTAAATATTTAGGCTGTGATTAATGGATGCACTGCTACAAAGTAATTAGCTCGTTTCATACCTTTCTAGATTGATTTAAAAGTCGTCTGCAAAATTGTATCCTGAAATATATACCTGACATTCGGCACCCCGCGAAATATTTTCATAGTCTAAACTAACACGCTGTCCGACTGATGCTCAACTCGGATAAGCATACTTTCGGTTTATGCCAAACCTTACTAGGCGGGCCTTAATATATAGGATACTTGTAATTTCACTTGTCTTGTCTAATGGCCCTTTTGTGCCTTGTGTATGATCTGTACGACAGCGGCAAATGGACCGAAGCTGCCAGTGTTGGATTTCGATGCCGCATCGTTTCACACGAGGCATTATAATAAAAAAGATAAATAAAGAAGACCTATACCCCGGTCAAGGAGGCTAAATAATAGACTGTGGTTCGTGGTGGGTCATGTATTTGTCTCGTGGAGTACTGCCCTGCAGGAATCAGTTAAAGCAAACGAGCACACGAACGTTTATGTGTTCTTTGATTTTAAACAATTGAATTGCCTAATTTGCAAGTTTTTTCAAACTTGCATTCGTTTAACCTAGCAAAACTGGCTAAACTGGTCGGGGTGATCATTACTTCTTCGTAATGGTTTAGTAAAACGATTTACAGCTTTAAGATTTATGAATTCGCAGTCAGTTAACACCGCTTTGAATGAGGCGACAAGGTCCCTGACAAAAACACCAGACGAGATGGAACTGTGAGCATTGAAATAGGCCATCAGGTCGAGCTACGGAAACGCGTTAGCCCACGCAAAACGCGAACCGGTAAACAGTATGCCGTCAGCTATCGCCGTACCTGCTAATTTCCTTCCTCGGTGTTATCGGTCCCTGTTTTCGTCAGATTGACGGCTAGTCTCAGCTTTGTTACTCCTACCGTTACAGACTGGCTTGAACTTGGTGAACATCGAATCTACGTAGACTCCAGTAACAAATCGCTTAAACGAGATCTATCAGGCCTTCATTTTCAGAGACCTTTTTCAAAAAACTGAAGACAGGAGTGGGACTCTGTTATCGCATTATACAAGAGCCGTTTTGTCAGGTTCTCCTTGAGGACGTGAGTTTTGAAGAATAAGGTACTCTTTTTATTGTATAATATCTATTCTAAGGCATATGTTTCGAAGGCTGTGGTCAAAAAAAGGTATGCCGCAGCTCTGTATAAATCTGCAGGTGATTTAATCTCTTTGAGCTAGATGACAGAAATAATCGATATATGGTCTGTGCTTCCTGGGTGCCTTCGGACTTGCGCGTGACTAAGACATGTCAATAAAACACTTCGTGCAGGCTTCTGTCCTAGCGATGTTAATACTGACAGCGCAGCGTTTAGGTAGGCTGAGCTTCTGGTTATCCTGGTAAGCGCTTTTTGTAGATCGCGACGGGAACGTCTGCCTTTACAGATATTTTCTTCAGAAGAACTTCTCATCACAAAACTAATTTTATCATGAGTTACGTTAGGCGTAGGGGAATCGATGACAGAGCTTATCGCGAGTCCCTCTAACGTTGACACCCAACCGAGGTTGGCTGTTTCAACGGGCGTGGTACACAACTGTATTGCAGATCTGGTGACTCGATTCAATCATGCCAAGGTCACCAGCAACGATCAGAAGTAAGGCCAAGGGACCCCGCCTAGAGACCCCATATGAAAAGGTGTGTCAACATCCACTTTGCAGGGCGAACGCACGCTGTTATAATGCAGGTGCGTGGATTACGCATCTGCCGCTATGCACGATGTGAGATCGCGAACTTTATAACTAAGGAATGCGAAGACATCTCCACTGAGGTATTCACAAACATTATTTTTACGAGCTAAGTAGGACTGTCGCTATGGTTTCCGTTGACACTAGGATGTCTGTCTCCATTAGTGTTGTAGCACATTTGCAATTCTACTATGCATTTCACAAAGCCGAGTTGGCGTGTAGCCGCATCCAGTATTCTGAAATCGATCGTGAACGCAATTGCAATAGCGATGCAACGCCAAATGCTAGAACGGTCTGCATGCCTGCAATTCATAAAATTGTTGACGGTACTCCTAGAGAGGACCACCTTCCGCGATCATTGATAAGTTGTCAGGTATCATCTTCCGTCGAAAATTCTTTGTCCCCATACAGTGTCACTGCTGTACGATTTTACAATGTTAACCTGATTGTTCCACCGTCTAGCTTTAAAAAAACTAGCTTCGAAGTCAGAAACTTTGTGTCGCGAATCCTTAACCTGCAAGTGCCGTTGTGCGGCCTTCCTGGACCCTTCGCTCTTTGACGTCTTTGTAGACCTAAGATAGGTTTGACCTTCCCCGCGATATTGGAGCCTATCGTGTCAAGCCTTTCACATCGATAATTGTATTGGCCGTTTTATAGGGAAAAGACAGGGAAAGCTGATGTTTTTTTGAGCAACTTTAAATGCGAATATATCGTTAACTGTTTTGCCGTCTTGGCTGAGTGTGGGAACAGCTAAAACATAAACTTCAGACTTCCGTTGTAAGCAGACTAGTCTTTATGCAGTCGTGCATGAGCCCTGCTATTGGGCCATTAGCTGCACCCACAAACCTCTTGGCTTTAGTCACCGCATTGTCGATGTTCACCTGCGTTACGCAAACAGAATTATCTTCTTAAGCAGAAGCTGTCTCAGTTTGGGCCTGATAAAACTATCAGGTTTTGCATATTCTATTTCTCTAGGTGGACACTGCATCCATCGGTAACTTGTTAAAAGGCGCAGGCCAGACTTCTGTGCCTGTTGTTTGTATTGTTACCATACACTTTTCTTTTTTTCTGGTAAGTCATTTCTTTTTTACGCGCTAATGTACGGCTAGACAAAATCCCCACATTGTTTGTTGCTTTGGTTACAAATGAGCGTGTATTTAAACTTTATGTAGAGTTACACTGTCTAGTCGGTTATAAACAGAGCGCGCACTCGGTACATCCAAGTGCCAGCTAACTCTGCTGTCGGATCAGCCTGCCCATAGCCCTGCGATGCAGCATCACTTAGTACGCAGGGTGGAGGCTAAAAGATTGATCCAGGAACGCCGATATTTGCACCGTGGGACTCCATAGTGAAACTGGATAATTCGAAACGTACTTTCTAACTTGAGGTATTTCTGTTTGCGCATTCTTGGTTAATATTACGGCAAGCACGGAACAACCCGAGAGACTGTGACGTTGAGCTTTTCAACGTTGCCTTGCCAACGAAATGTTATCATAACATCCGCGCTTTAGTCATAGGTATCTCTGGTTAAATAATGTGCCCCTTTAATAATATTTACTTTTATATTTATTTGCCTAAGCTAAATTTCGTCAACCTTTTGTTGAATAGAATGTTATATATACTATTTAGTAAATTGCCAGAGATAAGGGACCTGACTAACCTGATGAATTGCACGGCAATTTTAAAGAACTTTACGTTAATAATACGTAATGTAAAAAAACTCGTTAATAACAAGGTTTTTTCTCATGTAACGATAGCAACTTAAGCTATTAATATTTAAGCGATTAGGACAGTTTGCAATTTAATTTTTAGAAATTTAGACCAAGTCAAAATTTGGCACTCCAAAATATAAACGCACAGCCCTTCTTCTATAAATTGCATTTTTACGAAAACCTATCTTATTATTTACACGCAATAATAATAAATATATAATAAAAAATAAATTAAATATTATATAAACATATGGTGACTTTACGGATGTGTACAGAATAATTAGGACATTCTGCAATCTCCGTGGCTGTCTAAGAACGTAAGAAGTAAAGATTATTTTCAACTTAATATTGGAACTAAAAGCAAGGCTATGATTTTTTCGTCGAGGTAAGGCGTTCTCAAAAATAGTTGTTAACTAGTGATAACTACGTACGCATGTTTAATCATCGAAAGTTACGGTTGAATATACAGTGCTTTGCAAATCCTTCATTGCCCAAAAAATAACAGGGATTTAAAAATAAACCGTCATCGAATAATCTCGTTAATCAAAAACCAAGCAAATTCATGATACACACTAGAAGACGTATGACGAAAATTACTTCGTGTCGACCATACCCACAAATGCATTGATGAAATTAACCACGACAGCTTCTACACATCATATATGCTAATATTTAGGCAGTTCGTTCTGCATAGCAAAAAAATTTGAATAGGATCAGGCGCTGTCGCCGAAAAAATTTTTGGCAAAAATCAATGAAATATTTACGGTAGGGCTCAAAGCAATCCATCCTCAAAACTAGGCTTGAGAATATATTTTTTTAAAAATTTGTTAAGCCTACTTCCTTAAAGCCAAAACAAAGGTGCACTTCATTGGTTAATTAAGTTAATAGATTGCCATCCGTTAAACTATCACACAGATGGTAGCACATAAGAAAAAAAACAATATATTTATAGCCTATCTTGTCAGAACTAGAAATTCATATTAGGTTTAATCTGTTCGTCCCCATCCGTAACTAATGAACGAGTTCTAGAGAAAAATTATTGATACTAGCATTTTACTACGCCTATATTTTCGATGATGTATGTGGGTAAAGGAAGTTATTGTTATTATTATCGCATATTAGTATTATATGTTTTATCAGAATCAAGTGGCAACCAAAATTTATCTGTTCGGTGATCTACAGTGCCAGAATGTAGTAGGATACATTATCTCTCTCTAGCACCTGATTAGTACTATGCCTGGCGGAGGTCCTCGAATACTATCTTTTTAAGTTTTTCAATCTAATCTGGGTTAGTTCTGGCCTGCTTAACTTATGCTAGAGCTCTAATCTCGAAATCATTGCTGTTGTTCAATTGCACCATTTCTGTCAGCCCATTGCAGTGGTAATTGCGGTCTTCTTATTGGAGTTCCTATAACCTTAGTTCACTAATTTGACCCACCACTTTGTCCGTTACATTTCTACGTTATCTCACTAACCATATTTTACTTTAGCTATGGCTTGACTGTACTTTGATAAATCTGTAGTGGGTTTCCAGTACCATGTCAGTTATTCCGTCGTCCATTTGAATATGTTGTCACCTAACTAAAGTCGACCCGTTGCTTTTTGCAGTTATCCCGCTTTGTAGCTAAACGAACCTTTATTTTCAAATACCACTTTAAATATTTAAAGCCGCACAAAAAGTCCATGCAGATATAAAACAGATATGTTTTATCGTACTACAGAATAGTATAAGCATCTGTAACGTTGATTACTAAGAAAGGAAGTTGTTCATACGATAGAACATGTAATACAATGCAGCGATTTAAATTTCCAGGAACGCTCATGGCCAGAGGATGCCAAACCTACAAAATATTTCAAAACCCCCCCCAGAGATGGTTACATGGTATATTAGTCCGAGCTTTCAGTCAGCTGTTTGCCGATAATTCCTCTGGAAATACAATGGTCTTGGATTGTTCATACAGCACCGTATAAGTGCATAAAAACAATCTGCAGTCACATGTTATATAACGATTATTGTACCTGTCGTGCTAAGCATACTTGTATCGAACCGTGGCGTTGTCAATGCAGGCCACAGTTTGACCATGAAAAAATGCTCTACACTGAACCTGGCTTTCTTGCGGACCCGCATATACCACATAATACTTGCCTTCCCATACCTCTATATTTCGAGTTTTCGATTTTTCAGCCTGTTTTCAGCACAATACGTCTGCGCCCGGGTCCGAACCTATGGCACTACGTGTCCATAAAATTTGCAGGTAAATCCGTTACCCACTAAGCTATCACCGGGCTGTGAAGACATCTGTCAGTCTAAGTAGCTCTATATAGAAAAACTGAAGAAAAGAGGTGTCACTTGTATTCCCATTCTTAAATTTGCTACAAATTCAGAAAAATATCATTTACATTTAAAAAAGTCTTATGAGAGTATACTATACGAAGAAGATCTCAATGTAATTCTACTTTTTCAAGATATTCCATCAAAGCTCTCTGAAGAGACGCCTGGGAAAGATTAATAGGGAAAAAAAAAAGCAAAAGCGAAAATGTATAGTAAAAAAAAATCGAAGCAAAATATCACTTGAATTAAAAGCCATTTCTCACTGAATATTGTGATTGATATATCTCAATCGACTTGCAGCACACTTAGAGAATTGTAACTCGGATTGTACTTTAGGGTATTGCTGTTATTGCTATCCATATGACCATCATTCGAGCTAAAATTAAGCCCATAAATCAAACTAATGCGCGTATTCACTGACTCAACATGCTCAAGGAAGAAAAAACTTCTTACGGCACTTACTATTTACAAAGCACTTACTGAATACAGAGTTGTATTACAGTTCATCCATTCAGGTCACCATATCATGGTTTTATGCAGGAAAGTTTTCTTTCCGTAATACCACTGCATCTCAGCGCAGACATATCATATCTATCTTCCAAGGCTTACGAAGCTTTACGTTCTAATGATAACATTGAAAGTTCGAGTAATGCGCGAGGGAAATGTAAACGTATATTATCCGTAGAATCCACGACAGCGCCATCAACATTGCTAAGTTAAATAACTGACTTATATACTACAGTACGCCTATCAGGCGCATAGAAACACGATGATAGTAATTATATTACCATGAAAATATTATATGTAGCTTGAATAGTTAAAGCAAATGCATTATTCGCGCGCTTTGTAAATTTAAAAGAGCAAGCGTTTGTGTAACATATTTGTTTTAAGGCATCAGATAAGGGATGAGCATGTGTAGTCAATAATTGAAGGTCTAGATATTGGAGCGAAATTTTGAACAGTATATCCTTACTGAATATATTTCAATATTATTTGTAATAAATAAAATAAACTTACTAAAATATAGTCGTACATATAATATACACCACTTGAAAAATATTATTCATAATGCGTGATATCTTAAATATCATAGTATGAGGCTTCTTACATGTTTTAAAGTTTGTCTTGAGTAATTAAGTAAATTTTTTTGATATAGAGCTTATAAGGGATGGCTCAGGTATTCTAATAGTCCTAGGTAATAAAGCTTTGGCAAGTCGATACTTCTTTCGCATCTCTTCAAGTAGCGACATTGCAATGGTGAGAGCAGGCTACTCCTCCGGAGAGTTCGGCCGAGAGCCGTTCTTGGCCTGCATCCATTGATACAAAATTTCATTTTATTTGATCATGCGTTTCATGTACCATGCTACGACCAAGACGACAAAAATACATGCCATTTTTTATTTAAATCATTCTAAGTGAACTTAGTGTTGATCTTATAGGCATGTATGTAAGAAGGAACAACAACAGTATTCGTCCGCATCTGTTACGCACTCCCTAAGCTTTTTGTGGGGATTATCTTTGTTATTAAGAATTTATCTAGGAACCTGCTCGAAACTGGATAGCTTAGGATCCTTAATGAAGAGCGTCTTGTGTTAGGGTTCATGTGCATGATCATCAACAGGTCACAACGTCAATTGCTGTTTGACGGCTTTATTTCTACGTTGCGCCCTTTTCAGGCCTCCTCAACTTTGGCGTTTAACCATGTATCCCTTCCTTTACAAAGTTACGATAATCAGTATATATTCTTTTAGCCTCCACATGTTATCATTGCATGACTAAAGCTATCTTATAAGTTTTGTGAGCAACTAGTTTACAAACTAGTTGCTCAATCAAGTATTCATCGTATACAAAGCAATACAAGTACTTCAAAATTAAGCAATTTAAAATATATCTAAACAGTTTTATGGTAAGCAACTAAAGAACACATAGATAGAAGGAATAAGTAGACATGCGCAAAGAAATATACATAAATAGAAACAAAAAACAAAACATACAGGGTCTAATAGAGGAATCAACAACTTCATGAGCTTTGGGGCGAATGCTTGGTCGCGCTACGTCCGTCAGATAACACACACACACGCGTAGGGAAAGATCTTCATGTTGTCAGTACTACCTACGCGAACGATAACAGGTTGATTCCACCTTACTGAGTGCCGCATCGATTTGCCATCACTGCAACCCTTGAAAACGAGATACTTTACGTTGCAGCGAACCTGAACAGTAAAGTTTGTCGCAATGAACTTTGTGGGGATTTTTGTTAGCTGAAACTGTGGATGTCCTTTATATCCCTAATTTCCTTCAATAGCGAATTTTCCGGTGCCTTGTCTATCAAAACTGCCTTCCGAGATAAGATGGCTACTTGCTATCCGATTCCACTTTTTGAAATAGGTAGTAAAGCGTCTAGCATTAAGCTCCTTTTCTCTCTTACAAAATCTGAGTCGAAGATGTTCCTCCAACTCTTCGCCTACAAGCGGAACTTTTTGCTTTGACAAAGATAAATAACTTTTGGCTTTTCGTCAATCAGAGCGCATGTACCAGGCGAACTTCGTTACATCAAAATGGCTGCATTTTTTAAGTTATCAAACACATAGTACGTAAATCTCAATCGCAGCCAGTCCTTAAATCCGACATTGAAGCGAGTACGACTTTAGACTTAAATAGTGCTTGGATTTGCCTTTAGCTGTAACACGGTATGAGGTGTTTAAATTTTGTTATTATGTCCACATTCAAATGACCGCACCTATTTATCGCTGGTATATTCCACCTAAAAATCAGCAAAATCAATAACAAAGCACGTGCCATGGCTCGTTATCACTAACGGATGCACCATCGGCCCTATATCCTGGTTTTTCTACATGTATTTGCGTATATACGCCAGTTCCAAGACCCTTCGTTCGTATGAAGACCCTTCGACCATATGAGTTCGTTACTGCTAAAACGGACAGTTTCTTTCATTATCGGTTGAAGCTCTTCATCGCGAGTTCGCCTACAAGCAAGCCAAAAGCCTAAAAGCATTTGTAATTAATTTATAGCGATGGCGTTTGAATCGACTCAAACGCGCACCGGTTGGGACAGCGTTCGCTAGTGTGATTGAAGTCAACGCCATATACAATAATTTCTTCCCTCATCTTTGCTCATACATCACATTGGTCCGCTAATCATGTGGTCTGCAGATAGTACAGTGATGTTAATACTGCGGCCTTTACTCTGGAACAGCACGCTTTGGTTGCCCGTGAAGGGCGCAATCTGAACGCCCCGTCAATACCATCGGAAGGAATTGCTTGAAGTCGTCCATGTTCTGCCTAGATTGGTATGGATCGTGCATAAATAACTGCCCCATTTTATAATACTGCGTAAACGGGATATTTCATTTTCAAACGCAAATGTGAGGGGCGCGCCCAAACGCAAGAGATCAGGATCTGATGGAAAAGCAGCATCCATCTGACCGGCAAAACGTCGCTAATGAGCTTTATGTTGAACAGTTCAAGATCATAAAAAATTTTGAATTTATAAAAGGTAATGTGGCAACTTATCATGTTCAACCAGAACCAAAAACTTCAGTTTTTATTGCTATTGCCATGCGGCTTCTGAAAAATGCAACAGCAGTTTCTAAGAGATTCTAGATTTAAAGGGTTCAAAGTTTTACGAAAACGGCTCAAAAAAACCAATTTGAATATACCTAGATTTTTTTTATGTACACATTAATAACCGGTCTAGGAAGGGGAATATCAATATCCAATAGCATCATCCATGTAAGCGCCAACGATTAGTCCCCGAGTTTCTGAAGACTTTTTACAGCCGCTGGATTTTTTTATCCATATAAATCCTTAAATTTTTGGCTTTTAGCTTGTTTTCAACCGAAAATTTAACTCCCCTAGCATTTTTCGTATATATCATATTTGATCGGCTCTTTCGCAGTTACAATGAAAATGATTTGCAAATTAGGAACGGAATACCTTGAAAATATATAGTTAGTTGCTTAGGCCCTGAATTGAAGCTGTAATCGCGGTGAATAGTGATTATATTTAATGAATATGCCTGTAAGGAATGACACCTTTAGCACACGGAAAAAATTCTGTTGAAATATATGCTTTTACTACGCACTGGAAAATCCCAATTTTAGCCTTGCACCGTACGCATATATTAAATAATTTCCAACCAAAACAAGCAGGTTTCATTCTATTGATATATGTGACCCAAATGCTAATAATGTCTTAAAGACTAAGCACTAGTGCCAAACACTTAAATTTACGAATAAGTTCGGGCCATACGACAGTTATCACGACTATCTCTTACTACAAGGATCTGGTTTTTGCAGCTACAGCCAATCAGCAAAAAGAAACTAATATAAGAAATCAACAAAAGTAAAAATGCATCAAGTACAACCGGCGGTTTTTTAAAAATTCACTCTTGGGGACGAGATGTTTCAAAGTGAAATGTCTAGGTTGCAAGCGATAGCCATTTGAATCCTCTTCACCCCTTCGAACCTTATTCTTTCAACACTCGTTCACTGAAGAGTTATGAAGCTTACTTATTAGCGACGACCCTTGAGAAAGATTGCAGAAATCTATAATAATTAATCCACTTTTAATATTGTGGCCATCGTTTAAATTAAACAATTATACAGAAAAGTGCAGCATGGAAAACAAATGTGAACAGGTGAGCCTGCTTATGTGCTATATAAATAAATATAAATTTACAAATTTGTTTTTCTGCAGGTCATAGAAAAACAGTTTTTTAGAACTAAATAAATCTTCTCCTACTTCTTTATCTACTTACTGAAGCGTAATGCGTTATTTAGATGTCTACTTTCGATATGTCAACTTGATTCACATACACTTGCTATATATAATCAAATCCCCGATCCAAACGAGATACGATGCGTTGTTAACAATGAATGTTATTATGAAGTTCAGTTGAAGAATTAAGTTCATCGAGCTTCTCCTTCTTTTCTTCATAAAGACGCTTCATTGAAAAGCGATGTTGAAGTGGATACACTGTACAGTATGCATTGTGCATCTCTCACGACATTATCGGAGTGTCTTGGAAAAAGGTTTACAGCACCTAGGTATAATCTAATGCTCCGCGCATTAGGCTCTCGACGAAGTAGGACAGAGAAAATGGCTAATATAAGAGCTGGTCATAGGTTAAGGAATCTGAATATCGTCATTTCTCACCAGTCGAAACATTTCTGTGGTTGAAAGCTAATTTTCTAGATTTGTTTGGAACAATTGCGATCATATATACATATATGACTGATACATATATACTTATGTATAAGTAATAACAGCAAGATTATATATAACAAGTATTACTCTAATCTAAACCGTTATAATGACTATTACTTTAATCAATAAATTGGTATCATGAATTAGTTGAAAATCGGTACATCACAAATAGATGTCATCCGATGGTAATTTTATCGCTATCTACTGACGACCTAGGCGCAACGATGTTCAGTCGCGAAATTTTCGCAATAATTCTGTTAACTTGAGCTACTTCTCTCCGCGAATCAGGTTTAAGCAATTCCTAAATTCTGTGAGTATGTGTTTAGCACTACTGTTTGCTTTGACTATACAATAAAAGTATTACACTTTCTGCCATACCAATGCAAACTTATACATTACGCAAGTCCGAAGTGCTTGTCTGTTACAATTAAAACCTCTCATCTGTTATTAGAATTGTTAGAAAAATAATTGAAAGACAGAGCATTACTTTACAACGAGTCGTATGAAAAAGCGACACATAATGCAGCTAACTTAACTTACAAACCCAATTGCACGTCTACCCCGCGGGCTAAGAGGACGTATAGCGTTACTGCGCACTTTGTTTTCAAAAAGTTTTTGCGCACTTTTAGTTTGCTCCACGATCGTTTTGATTATTATTACTGTTATGGTACACTTATCATCAGCCCGGTCAATCTGATTAAAGTGCAAATAAACAAATACCTCTTTATATAACGAAGAGTTTAACTCTGGGTCTTTACGCGGACGTTCCCCTTATAACTGTGCAGATCGTCTAAGACGTTTGTCATGTTTTTTTTTCTTTTTATAAAAGGAAACGTGTATTTTACACAGTTATTCATACATAAACATACAGGTTATATATAATATTTGAAAGTACGATTATGCCCAGTTTGCTCTAAAATTTTTGATCAATACGAAATAATCATTTCATACAATATGCGTTCGGACAACGCAGACCAATAATAGAATGTAAACTGGAGATTAGACTGTGATACAGAAAAGTATTAATAAGTATTGCTTTTCGCCAGTTGTAGGCTGACGAAATGTACACGTATGTATCAGGATCGAGTATAAATCGAAATAAGACTATGAAACTCATTAAATATATTTCTTAATTAATTTTACCTGTCCTGAAATATATGCCGTTGGTGGGATTTCAACCGGCATCCCCTATCATAGGCAAAGGTTTCGCTATGAAAGGCACTTCAAGAAAATTCAAACAGTATATAGTTGTTCTGTATTCAATGATATGACTGCGGTTATGCACTATGCCAAAGGAGTCGTCAGCCAATGAAGACACATCCCTTAAGCTTACCAAGTAGGTGGTTGTCGAATTTTTACCATTCGGTTTAGTCAAGATCAAACGCTAAGCATCATGACGTACGCGTTCGAGCATCATAAAAAAATTACCTAATACTCAACGAGAGTACCATTTGGATTTGAGTTTTCCTATTTTTGCGCTTTGCATTTTGAACCCCAATACCATCAGTGTTTGCCCATCGTCGGTCTTGCTTTCAGGGAAGGTTAGGTTCGGTTAGGCTTTAAATTCTTTTGGCACATCGCGGTGATCGACTCATTCTAATAATATTCAATGCACACAACAAGTGAAACAACAGAGTAATATCACTTCTTAGCTAGTTTTCCTTCACTATATACATATTCAACACCGTGTTGTTTGTCGGTGTCCACTAGGAATGTGCTCTGCAATGCGGTAGAGCGTTGTAATGCCGGCCATATTAGATGTATCTTATATTCGGGTGTTAGATTTGCCTGAATCTAGAAACAAATGTTACGAAGATAACTTTTGAGATTACCCGAGACAACTATAAAGTTGGTCATAAAGAGGGTAGATTATAAGGTTTCCAAATCTTTTTTAGCGTTTTTACCTTTCCTTCGCACCCTTGACCAAGTTTATCCCTGTACGTTCTCACTTAATTATATAGTCAATACCGATAATATTCGAGTCCCACTAAATGAAAGCGCATTCATTGCTAGAATCTGCAGTTTGGCTGATCTTTGTTTCATAAATTATCGAGTGCTGCGATGAAGAACTATCTTTCGAGATGCTTACAAGCTATCTAATAAGAGGTTCCCACCAGTCGCCGAGTGCTTTAGGACAGCCACAGTACCGTACTGTTTCTACTACAAACTCAAGTAAAAATCAAACGTTTCTGAGCTATTATTAACTCGAATAATTAAAGGTTAGCACCTACGCTTTCCGCCTGTTACTTCAGAAGCATAGTTTACGAACATGTGCAAAGAAAAGTGCAGTAAGTATCGAATGTATTAGGAGATTTTCATCCTGAACTTTAATCGAGAAAGTTTTCGATCACTCTGAGATTCGACCAGCTATTTGCCCCTTGTTCTCAAACGATTGAACTCTTTACTATTCACGTCGTGTTATAATCAGATTTAGTCCACTCTCAGCAGGAACTTACCTGCAGACGAATGCAGACTGACTGAGAAAAATAATTTCGAATAATTGGCGGGCTGTGCAAAAGATACAGAAGGCAGGTAAGTGAGTTTCTTATAAACTGAATGAACAGACACGATACTACGTCTCATTGACATCAAAAGACCTTACACTGATTAAGTAAGTCGCGAAGTACTTGTGCTGCATGACATCAGTCTTCCTTGTATGTAACATCGAAAATAGAAAAAATTGCTGTTCAGTTAGGCCTCTCACGCATATTATTTGCCAGAATTAGCCTTCAAACTATCTCTAGGTTAAATCGACGCAAAATTTGTTCGCCAGAGAATAGTTCTCGTAACTTGAAGAGCTCAGAGAATTGGTTTCCGAATATTTTGATAAACCAAGACGACCATCAGTTCGACCTTACCAATGGTCCTAACACTATTTTATCAGCAAAAGTTGAACATTTGTCAAAACTTCTGATAATCTACTTGTACTACTGACAAAAAATGCCTGCCAAAATACAAGTATTGTTCTAATTCTTAGCACTGCTATTTGGATATGATACAGAGGTTATTTTCTAGTTTCTAACATATATATTAATAGCTATATATATATAATATATAGTTAACATATATATTAAATAGCTTTGGAGACAAAATTTCACAGCCATGCCTAATTTCCAACTTTGTTGTAACACACAAAATTAGCAAAAATAGCTCAATTAGCAAAAATAGCTCAACGGCATCTAACCATGCAGACAATTGTACTGCACTTTTTAGAACTTTTGGCCATGTAGAATCACGAGCTATCTTTGACAATCTATTTTTTGTTTCGTTTTTGTATTAAGGCCCATTAATTTATGTTACAGATTTTGTATACACTCACTTATAGCACCCAAAAACTTCATTCAGAACCGAAAACAGTGCTCCATGATCTGCAACCATCGAACAATGGCGTCAATTCGGCTAGTTACTTACATTCATCAGGCACCATTCCTGTAATTGGCATCGAGATCAGTTCTTCTTTTATCTATGAATTAAAATTATCAGCGCTTCATGTGCCAGTTTTCCATTTGTGGTCTTGCTGTGGATTTCTTCTGGGCCTTCACCGGGTGACTAAAGACAAGTTGTAGGGTCCAGGATTTTATGCTAGTAATAATATTGTGCTCAATGCATTCCTTCAAGGGAATGTTATCCTTTTGCAGATGGGAGTATATTTTGAGAAAGCTCTCGATGAGACGAGTCGAAATAATGCACTAAGAAACCGAACAAAGTGAATGTATTTTGAAACGTGGCGCTGACGCCGCTCAACAACATTATGATGACAGCTAAAGACATTGTCCCAGACAGTTCTATCAGCCCTACAGTTTGTTGTTGCATTTTTTCAGTGCTAACAATCAGTGTGCGTATGATATTCATTATCGTTTTAGTGACAATTAAATAGCACCTTAGCCACGCTAACATACGTCGTTTGAATTGGTCAATCATTATTTGAATTTTCTTTTTGCATGCGTCTAACCGTTGTGGCCACTACAACGGCAATTAGGAGCGCGTTTTGGTGTTTGGCCATCTTCTTTTAAGAATTTCTTACAGATGTCGCCAAGTTAAAATGCATTTAAGTGTGCCTGATTTGAAAAATGTCTTCCCCTCAAAATACAGCAGCCGTGTGTTTATGAATGTCTGTTATTACTACACTGTGACATTCTATAAAAAAGTTTTGTACACAGGTATACAGATCAAGCAAAACCGTACACATGCCGCGTGATCGATTTTTATAACGTATATTTTATAACATGGTTTTTGTCTCCTACAAGTTAATTTGACGAATAAATGGCGAATGAACTAGGATAATGAATATGCACATCTTGTGTTCCTACTAAACATTATATCAGGCAATTGCCCCCCTTTCAGGGTAGGATAAAGAATAATCACGCCCGCTAAGCGTTCCCAAGTTAAGTAGGCAAACATGTTCCCACTGCACCACCTCAGAGGACCCTAAATTCAACCTAGCCGCATAGTTGCTATTAGCCATTTCATTCTCTCCATTCATTCGCGTTATTTGATCACGTAGCTGGCTACCATTTGGCATCAGTTCAAATGTGTCGCTAGGTGCATTTAAATTTGGCGCGCCCTTGCTCTCGTTGGCCGACCCCTTTCTTTGGCGTCGCCATGTTGGCTGTTTTTGCCGCCGCCGCCGCTGTCGTCGATGATAGTGCGACGATCGTGGTACGCTGGCCAGCGCCAGCCAGTGCTGATCGTTCGGTTTGTATTGGAGCCTCTTTGCCTGTGCTGTGGTTTATATCAGTGTGTGCTGCGCCGCTGCTGCCACCACCGCCGCTACTGCTGCTGTGGCTGTTGCCGCCGCCGCTCTTGTAGTCCGTAGAACCCAACCATCGAGTAGAGTCTAATGACAGATTATACCGACGGACTCTGTGGTGTCGTCTTAGAGTGTCTCGGAGAGTACGGTCTTACTGGAAACCACTCCTTGGCTGCATAAGGTAAGCAAGCGCTCAGATGAGTTTTTTCGCCAGCCGATCGACGCAGAGAAGTGATCTGGTTCGACAAGACGTGATCGCATTTCATTCTTCGGAGACCGGCAGGTCGGGTTACACGTCACTGCTGATCAACCGAGAAGCGCTATTGTATTGTCGTTGCCAATTTTGCCAGTTTGGTGGTGGCTAGACACTCCTCCAACATAGCCGCTATCATCATTAGAACACCAAACATTATTAAAAAGCAGTTGTTTTCAGCCAAGTAACAGAGAATATCTACACAACCAGTCTGATCGTTATGGTGACGGCGCTGGCGGGTAGAGTATGGATATGCAGGAAGGACCCGTAGTATCAACAAACTATACGGCACTACGGTAATGTGCGGCATTTGCCGAGTTGTCTGCTTGCCTCCCGTCGTTTATAAAGAGCTGCTGGTGATAATACTACTTTGACTGAGAAGCCCATTTTATTTAAACAACGACACATTTTGTTGAACGTCTGTGTAAAACACCGGGTCTACTCTCGCGAGCACCTACCCAATAAGCGAGCGAGCACGCGATTCAAAATCGTGGTATCAGTGAGTAGACAGATATTTCATGAGGCTTGACGCATTTGTCCTTTGGTTTTTGATTGTCCAAAGTTGAAATAGAAAAGTGTACGTGTCAGATTTTGCATTGTTGTTCCGCTGGCAATTTTCCAGTCTATGCTTGCACCTTTCCGTTGCACCAAACATCCGCGTTGTGATCTGACTGTTGGAAGGAGGATGATGATGGCAATAATATTACTAATAATAAATCCAGTAGAGGAAAACATAGAAAACCATGCAAGGTGTACCATCAATGGTGGAGCTATTCTGCTTTTAGTATCTGATAAGAATCCAGTGTTGACTGTACGGATCAAAAAGAACGGGTTTATAGAACTGTTCGAATCGTTGTTTTAGACGTTTGAAACGTTCGAAACGTTGATTTAGAAAACAGGAGATGACCTCCTTTCCTAAGGTTTTTTTCGTAAAAGGTTCCTCCACAGGTATATTCATAACCGGGCCATCAATGTCAAAATAAAAATTAACATTGCCCACTTTTACCTACACTCGGCGTCTATTTGAAAACATACACGTGGAAAAATTCAGCCCGACGGGAGGCTCTTTTGCGATCTTGTTGAAACATACTCGCGTGAGAGCAATTCGCATGATTACGATTGGCCAGCATAAATATATAACAGATTTAATTTAAATGAATTTACGCGCTTGCCCATAGAGACAAATAAATAAGGAGTATTTTAATATATGAATCATAACACATCTCTAAAATATCAATTCATGATTTACCGACCGATTGGTCGCATGGACCCTAAGTTGAAACAGGCTTTCACGTAAATGGTGCAATCATATGTGAAACATTTGTGCTATTTAACGTTGAAGAAAACGCTAATGAAACTCGAATATACAATGATATTTTAGCCACTTTGCTTCTTCTTGTTAGATTATTACTAGCAGTGGTGTTAACGAAGATATCTTTGTATCTAAGGTTCGTTCGAAAAGAAGACAGAACCAAATTTTCTTATTTTTACCAGGAAATAATTATTGTTTAATGTATAATTATTGAAGAAACTTCCTTAAGTACTGTTTCCTTTTCTACGAAATCGAAAATAATAGCAATGACAGTTTCGGTGTCCCTTACGCACTTGCCGGGATTTCTTAACTGTATAGTGGCGTGGCCTAAATCCAGCAAACAGTAGAAATCATTGCCGTCAATACAAATTATTATGGCTGTATTTATAATAATAAGTGCGGGAAATCATAATCGCAATGTTTACTCGTTACCCTTGCCTTTCTTTATTTACTGCTGTTATTACTTTTGTTTTTTTATTAATAATACCTATGCGATTATTATACAGAAGCTTATTTACTCACGCTTAATTCCGGCAGCTTCTATGGAAGACTCTGCCAACGTTCGTGCAGCGACAATCTTGAATGACAGACTGCGGTTTCTATGCTTTGTTATTGCTGGCATCGTCACTGACCATGTCATTCTTTTATAAGTTAGTTCCATGTTATTTTCCTGTGCTGGTATAGCTTTGTTGCTCAATCATGCGCGAACTCTGTATCATCAGCCGAAATTCGCTAGTGCTGATGTTATGGTGCCTGCTACCTTGCCAAGTTACTACAGTTGCCAACTGCCTACTGATCTGACAAATTGGCCAAACTGCTTGGACGAAACTGCCTGTTGTTACCTATTAACATCCTCGTTGTGAGCCATGCGATCATCAAGCACTGCTCACTCGCTTGCCGTCTACAGCCTTCGGATGTAGAGTATCAACCGAACGGGTAGGACGAGCGGCAGGAAACGATATCGAACTGAAGCATTTACAGGCATTTTGAGGTCCGCGGAAGCAATAAGGCGTTTTCAGAGCGGTGAAGAGTAGTACGCGGAAGAAGGGTACATAAGTGAATAGAATATCTGCACGTGTGTGTATGCAAGTTTACACATATATATATATGGCTGTGCGCCGGCTCGAGCGAAGCAAGCCTAACACACGGTTCTTTTTTTCTTCCTATTACTTTCGATCTATGAATGTCTGTGCAGCTTTGACCCGTCCCGACGATTGTTCCGACTAGTTGTATTATAATCAGCATGTCTGAGAGAAGCCGGCAGTTTAGGCTGAACAATTTTGTGAAACGAGATCGCAGCTAGCTAGCCAGCCCGGTGCTTGCAAGCAGCAGCCATTATAGCGTGGCAGCGACGCCTGTTGGAAAGCAGGGCTTCTTTTTTGCCAATTTTTTAACCAACAAGGCTAATAAGCATATGTGATTGGACTGGGATAACTAAACAGATATATATGTATTTTCTACTAACGTAAGCTGCTTGTATAGCCAAGTAATTTACCGCCTGTTTATGCTGGTAAAAGCCTGTTGTGTGCATGTATCAATCACATGCAAGGATTAATTGCCAAGGGCTTACTTTAGTGGCCCGAACACAAAGGCGTCATCACACTGCTATCAAATCAATGGTATTTATATAGCGGTTGTCCCGATAGAAATGCTAGTCGCGATAGAATATTCGTTGTGCAAATTTACTAGAAAAAAAATCGTCGAAACCCTTTGCAAGAAAAAAGGAGGAAAAGTAAGCGAGAAGAGGAGACACAAATAGAGCTAATTCGATTTAACAGAGGTGTTTCGTGTACTTACTATTCATATTTAACTCTAGTAGGGCGCACTTATTTTCTTATAACGAGTTACGTCGGGCAATGCACTAAAAATAAGTCTTTTGTTGCTATGTTTGCTTAGTCAGACATATATTTAGAGAATTTGTCATGTGTTGTGAAGGAACGCGTTCGCAGTAAGAAGACCATTTTATGACAATCTAAACATGTTTAAGAGAAGTCTTTCTTTTGCTAATAGCGCGTGCTATGATGTACAGGAGAGTCTTGACCGATCCATGTCTTAGATTTTCAGCCTGACCTCTCACTCCAAAGTATCACTGCTATACGGATTTAGCAATAACTTTTGAGCATCGTCAAACCGAACCGTAATGAGATGATTTTTTATGAGTGAGAAAAATTGTTTGTTTACTGGATATGCAGCCAATGTCGAACTTTGACTTCACTAGACCGCATCTAACACGCTATAGTTCTACTAGCGGTGACGATATGGCAAACACGACTGGTACGCTTGCTTGGGTTTTGCAGTCAAAGTGAATAAAATACCGGTTAGTCTTTGGATACAAACAGATTAAAGACGACGAACCTTCAAATGTGCCATTGACTTCTGTTTATTCGGAAATAAATTTCTATATCTTTTGCCTATACGGCTGACCAACTACTCAATAAAACTGATTTTTTTTTACCAACTAAATAAAGACGCATATTTTTAGATAATCTTCCTTTATGGCAACTATGTTCGGACTAAATTCGATATTGGTGCTACTGCGTTTGCAGCAGACAGCCGTTCGTTCGCTGATGGATCAGGCGAGATATATATCGTAACTATATGAAAACACATATTGAATTTACATTTTCTAGTTTTTAGAACATACATTTATTGATGTCTTATCGATGTCGTTTGTTTGGAATTGAATCCTATGAACTATATTAAACTGGTTAGCGTATCACTTTCCTTCGATGAGGCTACCAATAAAATGTAGGCATGCTTTTTTGTTTCTGTATAAATCGTAAAGCAAAGGTAGCTATTATATTATGCAAGACTAGTTAAGTATCAACTGTGGATTTACCCACCATTCAGACTTAATCAAGTATGTGGAAACATGATCATCCTATGGTTCCTGAGCCCTTCAAGCTAGGGTGCTGAAGGTAACTAGTTGACAACTATACGGTAGAACTTGATTAAGCTCTAGTTTTTCTTGTGAATTTTACATTGAAGTTTTGTCTTCCCCAGCCATTTGAAACAGCCAGTTGTCGCACCATGTTGTTCATATAAAATTCAAACTACTGGGCGAGTTGCATAAATTACTATATGGCCAGATTGATCCGAAATTTGAGATCACACTACTAGCCTCTTGACAGCGTACTACAACGGTCATGTATGCGGAAGATGCAGTATTTAATCTTCTGTTGTTAGTTCTGTTCATGTCGCCGTTTAACGGCTAAGAATCCTTGCCGCTGTCAATACCAAGCGGAGGGCTTTTTGCAGAGTCTGAACATGTTTTTCAGTCTTGTCATGCCCACCGCCGAGCGCAAATGCAGCCGCCTTTCAGTCACCAAACAGAAGGTAACTACAACTGTGAGCAAGCAGATCGAGATGTCCTGAGAAAGAGTTTATTACTAAACTATAGGAGATGTTTGGAGTACTCGTATTTAGAGAATGACACAAATATTATAACTATTTTACGATTTAAAAGAAAATTCCATGAAATGGTTTGGAATATTAACATAACGCTAAAAACACTTGGTGACTAGTGCCATCGATACAGACTATTGACTGACAGTTTCATTGCAATAAGAGTCAATGTTATAATGGAGTTTATCGTTAAGACTCTATAATGATAATTATGGGATACGTATAGGAATAGTACATGTACGTGTGGCAGTCATAAATGGTATCAGTTACATGATATATATTTCGCATACTCTATAAAGGCAATGCGGAAGTAAGTGAGCATTCATAAAACTATTATAGATTGATGGTTCAATTTTGATTATTTTAGATTATATGTTATTCCTGTTTAAATCACTTTATTTAAGCATGTCTCCTCTAATACAAGTAATGTTAAATATTTCTAGATAGAATAGATGTCTTCCTATGTATAACGGTAATTAATTATACGATAAAAACTATACTGCTTATTTAATACCTCTTCACACTTGAATACACTTCATATTAAGTATCGTATGGTTGTAACGTAAATGTGGTTGTTTCTCTCTTTTGCAGATTACATTTTAGGCCTAGCTCACACCTTCAAGTAGTTTTTTTTATCTAGACAAACAGGATGGCCAAAAGTAAGGGTCAGCAAGGCAATCAACAAGCTTCTCAGCTTGGCCAGAAGAAGAGTGGTTCGTCGTCAGGGAGCTCTCAGGGTGCTCGCCGACAAAGCGGGCCCAAATCTTCCAAAGGATGTGAGTACTTGTTTTATATCTATCCTTTATTGTTTTTTATGAATGCATTGTGTTTATGATTTAACGTATTTTTCATCGTTTATTTGCAGCTCTCCTACCTACAAGATACATAGCAAAATAACTGCATGGCTTCCAATCTTTTTTAGCCGACAATAAGAAACCAGCTTATTTTTTAATCTACCTGTCAAGAATATAAATATTCAACGAAATTATTGGTTTAAATATTTATATTAGAAAATTACCTTTATCCGATAATTTAAATGTCTCTATTCAGCTTTTCTACTTGAAACTTTTTTAAAGTTTCAAGTTAAACAGTAGAAATTGAAAATGAAAATTGCTTTTGCATAGTGATCTTTTTTAAATAAAACTTTTTTCTTTACTTTTATTGGTTGGTTGTTTTGATTGGCTGAATTGAAAGTTCCATTTCCTCCTTTTTTAGATGTTTCACATCGTCATTTGAAGCACAGAAGGAAACCATTTGGAGAATATAGCAAGCATATTCGAATTGGCAACTTGTTATAGAAACAGCCGGAATAGCGCTAGTTTTGGCCTTTGACCCTTCTATGCTTTTTTGGCAGAAAATGCCAACATCATTCTATCACTGTAGATTATACGATCGGTTCTATAATCGATCCTAACTAAGCCCTATACTATTTTTTAAATAGTAGCCGTAATAATTCGCATGGAATACGCTTCATGATAGGCTCCGTTAGATTGATATATATCTTGGCTTGCTGTACTCGTCGGGCATCTACTTAACCGTACCAGCTATATGCTTAGGTGCCTTGCGATAATATAGCGAATAGGGCTTGCTGAATAAGTCCGTAAAGAAATGACATTTGCTGCAACCTCTTCAAAGTAGTCTGTCCTTTTGTTAGAAACCCAGAAGTATAGGTTAAAACAAAGTTCATATTACGGGTTGTACACAGATCGGAACACGGACGTTCATAGGATTAAATTTGATTTAATTAATTGAATTTAAATGAAAACAATTGAAGGGAACTAAATTATTTGTAGCTATAACGTCGATGTGACCCCCTCAGCTTAGAATCCAAACATGTCCTGGTGTAATAGTCACGAAAAAAAAAAATCTATTACACTATTACGATACTGTTTTGTGTGCAAAATTTGATTTAGATACGTACATCGCACAAAGCTAGATTGGCTCATAATACTCAGCTGTACTTGAATTCCGATATTTATAGGTACATCTTTTCCCTTTAACGTGTTGAGTACTTTCTAATAGCTGTTGTTCATATGTAACCTTTTGTTTCCGTTGTTACTCGATCAATGTTCTAGGCTGTGGCTGTTTATTCAGTCTATTCCTCAAGCTTATGACGTTGACGGCTGTTGCTGGAATTCTCTACGTTGCCGTGTTTACCGCTTATTCGTATCATATGAAGCAGAGGATGCCTACGTTGGATGAATTAAAAGATTTCACTCGAGAGGCGTACTATGTAGGCCATAAAAAGGCATTAATATACTACAGTATAGCAGAGAAGCACACTAGCGTATACTACGCCTACTTTGAAAAGCATCATCTACCCATTATTCAGCAGTATTCCAAGGTAACCTTCTATACATACTACTTACAGTGATCTGCAAGCCGCACGGCTTATGCAATGGTTCCAAATTATTAGCCATAGCTGAACAAAGTTTTCTTCTAATCGGGATTGTTCAATAGAATGATTCGTTACCTCTACGAAATCCATCATTTATTATCTTTATTATATGTAATATTATATTATGTTAATATCTTTGTTCTTTTTTGGCATCTCTACCCTGTTTAGGAATATACAAAACTGGCTTCAGAGAAATTTGCCGACTTTAGGGTTGTTGTCAATAAATATTTTGTCGCCGGTAAGAAACAGTTTTTGGAATACTATAAGTTGGCATTGAAAATGATCGAGGACTACCAATCTGGGGGCAAATCGGAACCCATTATTGGTTCAGTGCCTCCAAGCAAACTGACAGCTACACCCGCTGCTCAAAGGCACGCCGCTCCGCCCACTCCTAAGGCTGCCCCTGCCACCGCCACGGCAGCAACCACGACGCCGAAACCCACCCAGGCCCCCCTAACGAGAACGCCTACGACGTCGACACCACCCACCAAGCCCAGAGAGGCTCCCAAACCTACTCCGGCTTCAGTCAAAAAAGCGTCGAGCAGCAGCGAGAAGAAATCTGAACTTTAAGCGCGTTCCACAGCGCCTGCGGTTTTTTCTCCCCTCCACCATCCTCCTGTCCAGCCACGTTTATTATCATTCCTACTGTTAGCGGCCTATGAATCGAGTGCGTGTTGGGCGCGCCTAGATCACAACTTTTTTGCTGTCTTTTTTGGACAAAACGGATTAACACCTCTCTGTAATTATAATCTAATTATCCATACCAGTTCTGCAGCGTGCAAAACAGCAGCTGGAAATGAGAACTGTTTAAACGAAATGATCATGTAATTTTTCATAATTATATAACGGTGATCATGCTAATGATGAAATTATGAAATGTTAAGTTTACATAGATGATTGCAGGAGAAAAAGGAAGATAGGAAAAACAGTCTAAGAGTAAACATTGAGCGGAGGAAAAACCCAAAAATAATTGAGAATATAGTGACAGGAATAATGGCTCAATATACGAATGGCTCGAGCGAATGTAACCACATACGACGATCGAAATGATGGGTCGTGTAATTTTAAATCAGTGTACGATACGATAATTCTAGCCGCCGACGGCTAGAAAGTGGGTGGATTAGAAGCAATTAAAGGTGACATCGCTCCACTGTACTCTTAATTATGTTAATGAATTATGCAGCAAAGATAATACCTAGAAGGACTCGATGATTGGCAAAGCTCGTAACTACGCGAACTAAGAGCTGAAGTTTAGAGAATATGGAAGTAAGCGGTGGCAATATATTAGAATTCGATCTGTTTTCAGCAGTATTTCGTAGTCCATAACCGAGTTAGAGAAATCCAGAAACAAACCAGCTTACTATACAAACAAATTCCAAAACTTGGGCCTCTCGGTATCACGACGTACTTTGCACGTTTATATCCAGAGAAAACGAAACTAGTCCCAGAATTCGCTGAATCATTTATTTCGAATTAGGCGCAGAAGATATTGTCAGGCTTCGTTAAGATATGCGAGGACCGTGAGCGTCACACTCATATAGAGCTACTACCGCGGAAAGGACTAAGTGAGACATGTAAACAAACAATGTGGCCCGACCAGATTGTTTTGATTGGACTGATAAAACGCAGGAAAAACAACATACCGTTATTGTATTTCACACAGCACAATCCTACGCGATTGTATATTTGCAAAGGCTGTTTTTTTAGTAGTATCACAATTCGCCGTTTACACGAATTTAAATTAGGCGATGCAAGCCAAAAGTCTAACTTCTAATTTGAAATTGTCACAGTGACATGTTTGACTTAGCCGAAGGCTGCCATCGTCAACTAAAGGCGTATGCTGGCAAAAGTGGCTGACAGTACTTTTATTCCATACTCGTCACGAGGCCTGCTGTAACCGATGTTTACGTTTTAAGTCGACATTAGGCTAATAGTTAGGTAGTTAACAGGTTTGTATGTTGGTGTGCAGTTTTGTTGGTAAGAATGAATTCATGCAGGTAGTGTAATTTGCCTGAGGGTGAGCCCACTACTGCAATCATTGTACTCGATTTTTTTAAACTTAAGATACCGTAGTCATATAATTAGAACAATTGCAATACCGGGTTATTACCGTTCAACTATTGTTATGGGTGACATACGTAAATTGAAATTTATCAATTTACACGGAATTATCTTCGTAGTGTGGTGTTTGGTTCGATGTTGCTTACAGATAAATACATGGATTATAATACGGCACGTAAAAACGAGGAAATCTCGAAAAAGCAATGCTGAAATGATGCACCTATTACATACAGAAGAAAAAAATACGGGAAGATTGAAACAGAAAACATCAAGATGAAAATGAGGGAAACATGATGGCTGAAATTGCGCATTTGTAAATACACCGAGAATGTGTAAATAGCCATTTAAATAAAAATACAAAGAGGATATAACATCACAAGCAACATCACGATTTATGTAATTTTATACACTAACGTATCGCAAGTTTTGATTTTACAAAAATTGCATTACGTTCCGTCGTCATTTTTCTTTCTCTAACCGTCATCCCCCCTTACATTTTACGACACGATCGTGCTAACCTAACAGAATTTCTACCAGAGTATGTACATACCCGTTACTTCATTTGTGGCACTTTTATTCGCAGAACCACTTCACAACTAAAATTTCCCCTTTCTAAGTATCTTCATCTGCGCTTAAAGAATCTGAGGATAGGTGGAATAAATAGCTAGATAGAATAGACAACTTTACGTGCAGAACGTTCAGAACACTGAAAGCAAACTATATTTATTATATAGATGCTGGTTTCGCTTTTGACAAAAAAGGCGACGTGACTTGTACGCTTTAGAGCAGCAATAAAAATAGCAAGTCCCTTCTCTTAGGAACACATATCAGAAGAAGCATGGAACAACAAACAGTCGGTTACAAACGATGCAGTTTTAGTCTAGAGGCTTGCAGAGTTTTAAAAGGTGAACCCAATTTTGTGAGAATGTACGTAGTGAGGGGGGAAAATCATATACTGGATATGCAAAAATAACCTGAGTAAGAGCACTGCCATTTTTAAAATGTTGCGGGCTGTCTCAAGGAAAAGAAATACTGGACCATCAATCTTTACTCAGAAGGATACAGTACAGCGCTTCCAGTCGCAGTGTTCCTGATATGATCTTATTGCATTCGACATTAAAGAACCTCGTCGTAATATAGCGAAAAACGATTTAAGCTGCAGCTTCTGATTTGCATAGACGTTCGGTATATTTGAAACAAGAAAACTGGTGCGAGCTAGCTGTTTGTTGAGGATCGTACGTATAAAGCTTGTATAAAACCCGCGTGTGGAAGTGAGATACTCTCAATTGCTTCCTACGTCAATTCTCTTTGGAGGTAGAAGGTTTTGGCTTATTTGCATGACAGAAAGCATCCGTAATATAGACTTTTTTAACCACAGTTAACGTGCAATCGTAATGAAGATCACTGTCATGTTCTCTAAACAGAGAACAGTAGTAGGGACGGACAACAAAAAGCTTTAACCTTGCGTCGCGCGATCCTTGCGTCTGGATCTCATGTAGTTGCAATTAGTGTTGAAGGTACGTTCGCTTCATTTGTCCCAAAATTTTTAACGACAGTTTTGCAAACACCAACCTTTTTTTTAATATACCTGCATATATATATATATCATAACCTATTTATTAAGAGATTATTACTCGGTCTTGTTTGATTATATTCGTAGCACTGGTGAGCAATGCATAGATGGTAAGTAAATATTTCGCCAAAAATCAGTTTCCTAGATTGTTATTAGCCAGATGGGAAGCTACATGTTTGCAACAGGCGATGGAAACATGTATGAGTTAGCCTTGTCTGTTAGGTTGGATATTTTCTACTAGATACTACTGATCGCAGTGTGTTCGGTGAGAGCGCATAGTAGAACGAGGTCGGTACAATTTAAGCAGAAGAATTCCTAAGTGTAAGTAAGTTCATCTGTTTTCCGCCTGTCATAAGCATGTTCATATAGCTTCACAAAGCATATATATCACACATTAAGAATACAACGAAAAATGTCAACTTAAATGTATCGTCATAAGCTTGCTGTGTACAAAGTTAATGTCAACCGTGATTTAGGAAACGAAGAAATGCGGAACTATTTCCCGACCACGCGGCACTGTAAAACCATTCCCATTACAATTCGAAGAAGTTCAGTTACGTGGAGCATTTTATGGTTCTAGCCATACGAAAATTATCACTCCGTCTAGCTAATTATGATTTTTTTTTTATCAGAGAGCCTACTGAACTTTAAAAGCTAAACGTGTTTTAGGTGTCTTAAGCAAGCTCGTTAAACTGTTACGGTCAAGCAGCTACATCGAAGGCACTCTAACGTAACAACGTATCTGTAAGATGGATGCCTGTAGCTTAGGTGATTTCCTAGTTAGTCATAAATCCATAGCACGTACAGCAATCTTTATTTATCTCCTAATTACGCGAGTTTTTTTTTATTGCCGCAAATGAATAAAGTATGATAAAATTACCTTTAATTCGTTAACCCTTGATTCGCCACTGGAAGTTCTACAATGTGTGAGTTTATCGTTTGGTGCCTACAAAAAGCTAGTCTATTAGAACCATAATCTGCAGTGCTATTGTTGTAAGCGCAATGGATTATTTTTGTCGCGAGCAATAGAAATTTCAGATTAGTAGTTCTCTAGTTGAAAAACCATGAACGGGCCGTTAGCAGCATTATGAGAGCTTGCCGAACGTTTCTAGTTACCTACTAAACACGTCAAGCAAATCTTGTATTCAATCCGTAATTACTTCCCACGCAGGACATGTCAAACATATCTATTTGGGGGATGGGTCGTTCTATGAGGAAACTATAGCTTCTAGGGAATATTTTATTTATGCCATACCAGACTCCATTTGCACTAAGCGGGCATTTACGTTTGAGGGAAATCGGTAAGGAACCTGAAAAGAAGAAATTAATGGTTATTTAAGATAAAAATTTGCTTGGGACTTTTTTTTAACGAGTTGACACCAGTGCTGCACGACCAATTTCCGTAAGATTTCCACCAGTTTTCGACAGATACCATTGTCAGACCGGCCTCGAGGATGCAAACGCTCCATTTCAGACATTACAAAATCGGCAGACGAATCAATTTAACCAGACTGTGTTGTTTGTTTACATTACCTGTCTGCCAATTGGTGTGCATTGCTGAAAATTTCATTGTTCCTTTCGTTTGAAGGAACCTAATAACTGAATGATTAATGCACATCCGCTCCTTCAATCTATTTATATCTAAATTAAACGTATTTGATATATATCGTCTACTGTGATAATGTTGGTAAGTACTACAATATTACAACATGGCACTTCTTCACAGAATGTTATAAGTAAAAAAAAACTCGATGTGCCTAGCATGCACGTAGTACTGCTTTTATATTTGCCATTGTGTTTAATAATCTGCCTAAAGCGAATCAACCAGTTTTTCCGTATTTCTCATTTCGTCACAATCAAGAGACGTTCTATCATGTTGGAACTAAGAAATTTCAGTATTAAATACTAGTTTAGCTATGCGATTAATTCTGTAACGTCAGCTAACATAAACGGAAGAGTAACAACGGACAACGAAAATCTTACCATGCCGGCATATTTAATAATGGCATTTGCCTGCCTTTTGATAAGTTCTAGCTTCGCCAGGTTCCCACCTGGAAAACATGCGGCCAGATTAGATAACCGTAGCTATTTTTTGTGACTCAACGGGGATACGTTTATATCAAATTGTTGGCTTTGAGACTGATATTCTTGCATCAGTATTCAATTAAACGCTGGCTGTCTCAATATCGTGCCCAATACCGACATTAACAACAAAGGCACGGCAGAGTAATGGCAATGCATTTGCCACGGTAGTAACTCTGATCCGAGTTGAAACCGGGGCTCCACTCTGGGCTCCCAAAATAGGAGTCTCCCAATATTCATATAACACATTCGTGGACGAAACATATTATCTAAATCTAAAAATAAATATGCTTTCTCCTCATAAGCTAAACAAAATGAATAAATTATGAGGAGGCGAACCTCCTAGCGCCGGGTGGCCGATGGTCGAAATGACTCAATTTCTCGCAGCGGAAAAGCTACAAGCAGTGCCCCACGACATGTTCAAAAGGAAACTTAAACTGCCCTTACTTCTGATCAAAACCATAACAGAAGCACTTTGTTGCGGCGGTCTCTTAATCATCCTGTATTGATCGCTCAGAATGGTCATTAATGTCAGTAGAACGTCCGGGATGATCTGCCGAAAATGATGAAAATAGATATTGTATTGCCAAATATACATCTTGAAATGCCATCGATCGTGCTATTCCGAGGTTGGCATCGTTGTTTATTATTATTATAGTGAAGAACAACGAGGGCCGTCAGGGTTTTTCGGTAGAAATATGTATCAAATCTACACCATTCTTATATGCAACAGTTTACGACATTTTCTCATAAAAATTACGAAGCTTCACTATCAATACGAACTTACCCTCCGGATTTGTTCGTTTAGTCCGCAGAATACGGCGATCATTACATCGACGTCGGCCATTTGGAGCGGAATAAGGCGAAGTCTCCCCATTACCTGAAGAGCCTCCTCATTCTTCGATAAATGATAGAGGTCAAAGAACTCCATTAGCTCCATCAGCAGCGTAAGATCAGGAAAAGGATAGCTGGAAACAGACAAGACGAGCTGTTCTCAGATCGATCACATTCGTATCCTAATAACTATGAAACACTGCGCATAATGAATTTCTTGCGCAGACTTCCCGTTAATGATAACGCAGAGCAACCCTGGAACCTGGATAATGTGAAGTATCTTCGCTTGACTATTAATCCTGTAAAAGGTTTAAATCATCATGGAAACGCAAAATTTAACCTTATTCTGATTGCCTTGAGAAAATTGTTTGATAGTTTCTCTACATACACGTACCGCATGAGAATTTGATGTGCGATCTTCTGAAGTTTACTTCGCTTACTGCCTTCAGAACCTGCTTGGCTAACCTGAAAAAGTTGTATTATCTTCAAATCTACACGATGTGTTGCAACGACAAATATTGTATTAGATTATCTAGCCAACTAATCTGTAGTACTGTTACGTGTGACCATCTTCATCATCGTCTGACCTGAGTGATATCTGATCATCACGATGTAATGATGATGATATGAAAAATATCTCAGACTTTCCTGTTTCTAGATTGTTAAAATGGATTCTGCAAACATGTCATAGGATTCAACCCATTTAGCTAAAAACCGATAACACTATATGATAACCGATAACATCAAAAAGAATACGTTTAGCGCAGGATGTAAATGAGGTCTGCACAGCCCGTTTTATAGGGCCTGCAATCCCTACCTGAACACATAGTACTTTAATGAGAAGATTAACACATTTCTGCCTTTCGTCAGCGAGCTCGTATAGTGCCACAGCCTCTTCGTGAAAACCGCGTGATACGGCCGCGTCAGCAACTGCGATAGTAACCTGTTTACGTACTTCATTGTTTCTGCCCAGAGGAATGAACTTCTCCAAAGCGCCATTAACAGTTCCGCCATCTGGATTTCGTCGTCCAAGTATTTTCGCGTACGCCTTTGTTTCCAGGACTAATTCGATGATGCATTGCAGCCAAAGCGCTCCATGCTGGGATTTTAAGACATAATAGTATTCAAGGGCAATTTCAGGCTCGGACATCTCAAAGCGACGCGAGTACACGGTGATTAACCGGGGCATATTTATCTGAAAAGTATCATTTATACGTACAAGAATACGTTCTCCTGGCTGAGTCGTGAGATTCAGCAGGCCAAGCTGATCTAATGCAATTGCCATGTGCACCGCGTGACATCTCTGATCGTCGATCTGGTAGAGGAACCCAATGGCTCGCTCGAATTGCGCCGTAAGTAATAACACATAGGCATAAGTTAACGGTCGTTGCAAGGCATCAAAGTCGGCACTCGTATACCTGTCTGCCAGCTCTGACTGTAGATCCGCTAAGTTGAGCACGTCGATTTCCTGGGTTTTTGTTGCGAGCACCTTGCACATTTTGAGCCAAATGTAATCTTCGATGTTCCCCATGCCGAGATCTCCGTGCGTGTTACTGACATCGCAGCCGGCCAGAATAGCTAATAAGGCCCGCGCGTACGGGTTGTTCGTGTTCAAACCTAAACCATAATCTCGATAATATATGATCCGTAGTACTCTTGAACTTTCATCACCCAATCGCTGCTGAGGGTTACGTTGGCATTCCTGAAGTTTACCAACAAGATCAAACATTTCAGCTTGTGTGGCCGCCTCAGCAGCGCATGCCAGGTCGCCACAGCGGAAGGCGTGATACATTACTGCCCATACAGGATGACCATACACCAGTGGCTCATCGGGAGAAACTGAAAACAAAAAAAACTGTATGGATAATCCATAAACGTAACGTCATACAATGGGATAAAGGTGTAGCTAGGCAATGCTTACTTTCATAGCAACTTACAAAGGGTCGTTTATTGTGTAAGATGCTATGCACTTGTATCACCCTATAGCATGACTCTTCAGAGGAATCCATGGGTGATGCCATTGCTAGTGCGAACCTTTTTCTGGAAAGAGCACATTTCGCTCATAACGGCTATTTCGGGCAATGACTGAATGCTCTGAATGCTGAAGACTTAGAAAAATAGTCTTATATTTTGTATGATGTTTTTACGTTTTTACTAGATCATTATAACAGAACAAGCGCGAAACGACGCCAGCTTACATCGATATACCGGCTTCACATTCAAGTACGCGCGTATGAGTGATCCCGTGCCGGGCGCGCCGCCAAGCGACGCCTTTTTCAGATTGCCATAAACGACTCTGCGGATATCTTCGAGACGTTTCTTTTCGAGAAATTTCTTCGCTACTTCAAGCTGCGGCAGACGATCGTTGGACAGGATCGTCCGCGAAGTTTGCATCTCTTTCAGAAGCCGCCAAAGCAAAGTTATGTCCAGCTGTTCTACCGCCTGCATCATTTTGTCGATGAGAGTCTGCGGTTCGCCAAACTGTGCGCCCGACAGCGACGTAGCGTTATGTTGTGACAGCGCACGAGCATACTTGCGTTCCTCTGTCGATAGGCTAGCTCGTATTGGGGTACCTAACGAAGTCAAGATCGTCTCACGAGCCTGCCGAGCCCACGTCAAGTTCTTTATGGCGAGCGCGTCGTTGAATGACTGTAATCGTTGGTCACTGACATTGTCAGTGCTGAACTCGACCGAAGCCAGCACTCGTCGTTTCTGTTCAGCCCATCTGATAGAAGAGCGTTAGTCAACATCACGGAAAACGGAACAGTAACTTTACACAATAATGATCTCTATACGGGCAGAAAAGTCATTGTGAACTTCAGAGTCTATCTCTACCAGAATGCTATAAAATTTAAATTTTTATAATTTTATACCCAGACTGCAACTCTATGTGAAATTTCAAAACACGTTGAAGCTTTTATTTTGTTATTATGGAGTCATTATTTTTATCTCTTCTATTTGAGCGGCATCTCTAATTTCCTCGGATTTCTACGTAAGTTCAAGATTTTGATTGATAGTAAGAGATGACAAGAGGTTATCTGAAATGATCTCAATGCGATATTTGGGCAGCGGCGGACGACGGACCGATTACTGGCTAATTCACCTAAGTTTGTATTAAATATCAACTTTTTTCGTCCCTTCAGTACGCAACTTAATCTGCAAACTGACCAAAATGTATTATATGGAACAACTTCCCATAGAACACGGAGCTCAACACTAAACACGTCGCTGCACCGCGTGCTAATTTGCCATACATCTATTTTAAGTAACCTTTCATTCTGTACGCGGTGGATGAAGCGATTGATTTCGTTCTGGGTCATCAGCGCTTTCTCGGCAATCGCCGATATGACAGCGTTTTGGCGTTCGTTGTCTAAGAAGCCCTTGACGTCGGTCTTCTGTAATAGTTAGATAGCACTTTACCTTTCGATCTCGAAACGCTTTGAAAGCATGTCATCTTTCGAGGTAGTAGACGTTCAGAAGCTATTCTAGACAGACATAATCAAAAATAGTAGTCGAAGAGTAATCATTAAATATCTCGCTCATACATGTGTCGTTTCCCTTAAAGACACAAGCTACAATCGAAGACGCTAGGAAATTTGGTTGTGGGATATTGGCCTACAACGGTCAACACAGGCATTTCGAATTGCTTCGAAAAAATGCCGCTTTTTTTTATTCCTTCTACCTGAATACTCTGACGTTGTGCAAACACTGGACTTGCTGGAAATTGGTCAACGAGAAGCTTTAAATAAGGCAAGTTAAACCCCCGCGTCCCCATAAGTATCGCAGCCTGGACATCTTCTTGCTCGCGATTCCCTGATCCGCTCGACGCAGTAGCATTAATTTGTGAACCTATCAGAAATGCAGCAAAATTCGCATCAGAAATAGCAGTGTTCTTTGTGGAGTCTAAGCAATAATCATTAGAAAAAAAATCATGACGGGATGTAACCGTACTTTGGGACTCATTGTTTTAGATTTTTGAATCGATTAAACTGCATCAGATCGGCGAGAATAGTGGGATTTGCATATTTGATAGCACAAGTTGCACCCAATGTTCAGTACCATGGTGACGATTTGCCACCAAGTTTTCACTAACACTTCATTATGCGCCATAGGGTATTGAGGGTCAGATACCTCATCTAACGTCTAACAAAAGTTTTTGCTGATAAAGGTAGTACAAAAAGAAGTAGGATACTCAGCCATAGTTCTTCACGAAAAGTACGCAGTCATATTCTGACAAGCAATTTTTGTACTACATAAGGCCAATGAAAGCGTTCATTGGGAACTTAAAACACTTACACGACAGACGGGAGATAAATTACATCAAATCGGAAATTTTTCGATATAAAAAAAACTGCCAATTTCACCTTAATCCAAGTATGGCCTTCTAATAAACATGCGTCATCATCATTAATTTCTGTTGTGAAATCGATATTAATATAAACAAAATTAAAAAAAAGTACAGGCATTCACAAGTTTTTATCTCGTTCTATTGAGGCTGTATTATGCAGGCTTAGAAGTGACTTACAGGCTTAAGCAAGGTGACTTAATGCAGGTAATGTGAAGATTCAAATTCCAAAGCAGCTCTGATAGAATCTGGCATGCCCTTTGTCCAATTTTCTTTTGCGACAACCAATCGATGGCATCAGTTTTTTAATACTTACTTCTCTGATTATTGCTTAGGTTAGATAAGCTTACACAGAGGTGTTTACAATTTTGCAACTTAAAGTTACTTTAGGCTAAGTGTCTTCCGGTAAAGATTAGGAGTAGTTTTGGTATAGTTCTTCTCGCGACAGTGAGTAACTTTACATTAATTCGACACACTGCCTCTTTATATCGATATAAAAGTTAAAAGCCAAAATATCGTTACCTCTTCCTTGAAAAAACAATATTCCATATGATATTAACATCTATTTTTAGCGTTATAACCGTCTTCCCTCGAAAAGAATTACAATAAACAACGAAATCGCGAGTTTTGTAGATTAGTATTTATGCAGTTGACCTACACGTAGGCGCTATCTGCTTTAACTGTTACATTTCGGCTGACGGATGAGGTTTTTAATAGCTACCATCCGTTCGCTCGTGAAATTTTTGTAACGTTATTTTATGCGGCAGGAGGCCGACTGTGTCTTACCATCGTTGTACATTTGGTTAACGCTTCGTATGACCCTGGGAAGATCTTGTCCTTCATTTAGCTCTAAAGCCAACTGTTCACTGTCTCTGACTAGGGCGCGCAGCGACGGCCCGACACGGTCCTAAGGCGCAAAATAAAAGCGCGTCAAGTTTTTCTCGCCCTCTCCGTCCATTATACATACGTATATCTAATAATAGAATCTCTGCTAATACGTAACTAGAGGGCTCACGACTCATATAACAATGGCTCGACAATGGATAATAACTATTGTCTACAATATACATTGGGATCATTAAACATACCTACAAATAAATAATGAATAAATCGTGACCGCAATTGCATACCGTTCGTGCAGTTCGTCATTCGTTCAAGATGCAACATTTCGTATGCGCTTTTCGGGAAATTTTAGTTTGAAGGCCCATACGTGCCTGTACAGACTTGATACAGTCACGTACTGCTAAGAAAACCTACCGTCTTTAAACTGGGAACCGACACGTTCATGTAGTGGCGTCTTGAACCGGGTCGCGGAACGGTCGAAGAATCCGGCACGACTGAAAAAGTCGCTGCAAACAACTCGGTCTTTGTTGTACTGATGCACACGTCAGTTCATTTGCTTTTCAATGGACAACAATAGAATTGAACTACTTCGTTCTTAATTAGCAACGGCGATTGGAAAAATTCTCAGAGCTTCTTGTCGGCCACTTCGAGTCCAACGTTCGAATCGTGCCATGTGATCCTAAAGTGGACATGCTTATCATAAGACTCAGCACAGATCCCAGTTCCGAACGTAGAACTCGATACATTTATTCAGTCTAAGGTGAAGCGAGGAAGCAAAACGAGTGGGGGTATGTATACACGATAGCGCAATAGTTCTCTAGTAGATTGTTCTTGGAAGCTAGCTTAGTGAATAGGATAGAGCTGTGCCAAAATATATATTTCCAATAGTAGCCACGATGTTAAGCGCAACCAGTGAGAAAAAAACGCCAGGAGGCCATACGAAATTAATTAGACATCTAACTTGTGCAATCAGTATACCTATATTACACTAGAATGGAATGTGAAAACCAGACCTTCTATATATTTACTCTAAGCATTAGGTTCGATTAATGAGCCGTATATTCGTTTCCGCTCGTCATTTGTCAATCATTGGCAAGATAACATAATACTACAGAAAACAATTCGTCAAACTCAGTTATCAAAATAGACCTGCCAATACAACAACGGTGGAATCTCGTCACGTTTAGATAGAAAGCTGCTAAGTAAATTATTTTGCAGAACTTTAAAATTTCTAAGCTATTGTTTCTTGAACAACGTTCTGTGAACACGTTTATGGACCGGGCTGAGGCAAATGCAAAAGGACCCTTGAACAGAAAAGCTACTCATAGTTATAATCACAGCTGTTTAATAGAAGTTTACAATATATTGAAATATTCATCGAAGTAGCAGACGACGGGCGAAAGGGTACATTTATTAACTACTTCGAAAGTATATGAACACTGCAGCCTTAGTGTAATTACTAACGTTAGTTGATTGACGATTGTGCTCTCGTCACGTTCAACGAAAGCTTAGCTTAGTCATTCTCTCGTACTGCCAAGCGAGGCCAAATGTAATGACGAGCGATTGATGGAGGGGAGAGACCCAGTGGAGAAGTGAAAGCGACGAGGGCGAGGGCAGTGGAAAGGATAACTGGGAAGAAAATAAGAAAAACAAGAGACGGCCACAAAGAGTAGAACTTCAAAATAATTCGTGTCGATATCTGCAGCTGTATATATTTCTAGCTCGTTGCCATATTATCATTAAAGTTGCCGATCTAATTTAGTTACATTTTCTGTTCCGACCTTGAAATATGTGATAATCACTATGAGCCAGTTCAGCAGTTACTCATTAGTTAATAAGTTAGTTAGCTTAGAAATAGAATAATAACTTAGGCGTAATCATTTAAGCGTCCGTCGGCCTGAGTTTGTGCACATTCAGTTGGATATCTGCTTGTCCGCGGATTTCCTTGTACTCAGCACTGGTTTTGGGCAGCTGCCTCAAACTGGGGTTCATTCGCACATTTTCAAAATGGCGCTTCGACGCTGACCGTTCGAGTTAGCGGCGCCTACAATGGGTAAATGCGCGTGTGTCTGTGTGGGCGAATATTCTACCCATTGCGTCCGTGATGAGTGGGTCGAATCGCTGTCGACCCGGTGACCGGGCAGAGGTAAAAAGTGGAGGTCACGTATTGAGATAATGGCTACACAACGAAAAGTAGAATAAACTCGCCGAGCATTCGAAAGCGTAGCTTAAATGTCAAAGCAATGTTGATGTCCAATTGACCATGTTGGTAGTATTTGGGGAGGCAAGCCAAGACCCAACAGCGATATTGGTAACATTGAACAGAAGCTTGAAGAATCATTATCCGATCTTTTTCGAACTCGATCGTTAGAAAATATAATTCCATGTACAACGGTGGATTAAATCCTTCGGAAGTATATCTAGTACCCTTTTGAGATAAGCATTGTTAGAAGTGGCTATATAATGCGGCTATCACTGTTGTCTGATTGTTGAAATAGCACACATACTATACAAACATTTAATCTACCACAGATTTCATCATTTTGAGCCACTGTGGAACCAACAGATCCGATACGCGTGACTGCTAATTAGTGTAAGAAAATAAACTGTTTTTTGATTGAAATCAGCTTTAGGGAAAAATCTGAGTGAAAACGCAGCTAATAAAATGTTTAGTCTACTATACGATGAGACCTACCCTTCAGCTCGCATCTTTAGATCGAAACCGGCGATATATGCAATATGAATTATCACAGGTTGTATTTCCGAGTTGCAATGTGCCGTGAAAGATAATTATTAGTATCATCACAACTCATTATATTGAAATTCAAGGGCTACAGGTTATCGTATCGAAGGCTTCTAATCTTCATTCTGAATTAACACAAGCCTTCACGCAAACTTTGCGGTCAAACTAAAGGAGCTTTGTTCCAAATCCTCGATGATTAAAAGCCGAATAAGAACCACGTAATCTTCGATTAAGCAAGCATTCAATATGCCCCTAACTTTTCTTTGTAGCCCACCATTTAATTACCTCTAACTGTTACGTTCTATACGGGGGGCTTGTTCCTTTTTTAATCCTAGCTGGTAAAGTCATAAAATATATTGTTAGTATTATTATTAGGTTGTTACGGGTAAATTCGACAGACCTTGAAATGAAGTAACCTTTGGGAATAATGATTTTTAACATGTATTAGAGGTATTATTCTTTATTTTCACACGTTTGTCTCAGCGCTCAAAACAGTCATATACCTACCATATGTAATTTCCCTACTTGTAGCCTCCAGAAGTAAACCGATGTTGAAATATGTTTATCTACCACATGCTTTTCGTAGGCCATGGAAAGCTCCGCACTCACATGGACTTAGAATAAGTTAACTGAGGCCAACGTTGGATATACCTTTGCTTAACCTAGGAAATAATTGATGATGAGATCTAGCGTACTTACCGAGTAGCCGGATAGCGTGTTTTCGATTACTACACGAACGGTTTATGAATTTTTTAAGGAACTCGGAGCAGTGGGCTACATTCATTCTTATAGTAACACATGCCCCTGATGTCCATTGCAGTTACTTTCTTTACCTTTTGTCCGGACATTGCCAGCGAACTCAATTTCTTTCAACGGTGACGCCATTCTCTCGTCTGGTGGCTTCGGTTGGTGGTTAAACCTAAACCATGCCTATATATATAAAACCTATACACCCCAAGGCAGGGCTTTTGGTTGATTAGATGTCCACAAATCGCGCATGGAATACACCACAGACAACTAGGCTGGAGTCAAACAGCGAATTCATTTTTACTCAGTTTCTCTATATTTAATATTTGGTTTAAAATTCTGTAATACATCACATACAGAATGTCAGTTTCAGCTAACAATTTTTTTCAAAAAAAAAGATTTACTGTCGTAAAACGCCTCCTCGATTACCGCAATAAGTTTTTGTCCTTCGGGCCTCGATATCTGATCACATAGATGATGCTCGCTGGCCTTCGACGTTGTAATCTACATTCCTGACACATACTGTGCTTTTGCTGAAGGCCCGTTTACCTAATGCCTTTGCTAATGTTCGATGGATTTTCGCAGTACTGTGGCCTTCGAGACACAAAAACCTGATTAGTGAGACTTGAACACATTTTTTTGTTCTAGAATAAACTTTTTCACTAGTTTGAGTATATTGTTATTTTAAGGGTGTGTGTTGCTTTACGGATTTAAACCCGGGCCGCTTGCTTGTTGGGGTCGGTCAGGGACCCAGACATCACCGCTTTTGAAACCCTAACAAAATACAGCATAAGACAATTCGATCAACAACTTCAGCGCAATGCGAGCTGGACCAAAAATGTTCTTTACCTATGCTTTTTAATGACTACTGGCCTTGTAAACATTGGCCACTTAGTAAACCTAGGCTATAAATGTCCTAACTATTAAACGGCGTGTATGCTTTTCTGTAAACTAATTCTGTGTATTGAGCCAGTGGTCCTTACTATAGCTATTTGACCGTCTTCTCAAGTAGGTATGCGGTTACAGTTCAGTAATTGAGCATAGGAAGTAGACCTTTGTTTTTATTATACAATTCTCTTGTCTGGATGCTACCTAGCACTGCCATTGATACCAGGATAGCTGCGTTTACCGTCTCTATATATATATATATATATATATATATATCAATGACCGTAACATCGGTGCATAAAATGTCTACTTAAAAACACTAAAGCAGAGCTCATTTGTGAAAGCATGACACAACGGCACACAATTGATTATTCAGCTTCGTAAATGCTCACTTAAATATTCAACATACTAAATGCTTAAAAGGAAAGGATTTTTTTTTGCTCCGCCATTGCCTCTAACGAAGAATTTATCACTATCTGTAGTGAGTTCCTTAGAGGAGGCGGTGCTTATTATTAGCTCTCAATCCAAATAGATGCTTCAGGCTGTCGCATCGATGTTACTAAATCGTACTGTTTTTCTGCCTATGGCACGTTTCATCTGGACAACATGGAACTCAACAACAATATTCTGGTTACAGTGTGGAGAGGCCGTTCGACAATTTTTTCCAAGCCACCCAATTGCGATTGCTGCCGCTATATTTGGGTAATTATCCGAAAGGTATCTGTGGATCGAAGAAGGGAATGCAGTTCATTACAGACCATTTGTTCTTCGTATATTTTAAATTGAGAAATCAAATTAAACAAACAAAGACTACAGGATGTAGGGATACACAAATACTATTTTTGTTATTAGGGCTTCAATATTTAAACGAAATATCTGTTGAAGACTACCCAAAGCTCTTTGTCGTATATGCGATTAGTGGAAATTTAAGTGGGCTGGGTAAACTTTCTCCAGTCGCACTTATACCGGTAATAGTGCATTGTCGCCACACCTGACGTCAGCGAGAAGAAAGCAAATAACCCGAGTAAAGAGTAGATAAAAAGAAAAGATAAGGAAGTCGGATAAATGCCCTTGTGAGATTTACAGAGTGTAGGAGGACTCACGTTACCGCCAGATCTTCATTGCTAGAGGTTTGTTTAGCGCATTGAGATGTTGGAGACAGTAACGAGTATCTACGGCTGGTCGCTCGCATAAGTGCCTACCTAAGTGAGTTGCCTATGGACTCATGTCAGGCCAGTTCAGAGCTAACTGGAATCCGTTGACACGGTTTCTACAAACCACCACCTTAAGCGACGTTATGTCCGGGTGGTGAAGATTCGGGTCCGCATTGATCCAGTTAAGCGATTTGCGTTCGAACGCGTCGAGTGCCCAAAACACTCCATTCGTGCTAGTGTGACGACTCCGTGTGAACAGGCGTCACAGTCTGGCTGCACGACCCTGCGCATCTTGTAGACGATTACTAGGCGCGTTCCTCTTCAATCGAAGGCCAAACGCTCGTCGAGATCAGCGACCAGCGTTCGGAGTGGGCCAGGATTCTATGTTAGCTGTACAGCGCTGTTTCCAAATTAGGCGCCTTCATACTAATGGGAGCCAGATGAGATGCGCAATACGAAATAAACCGATTCCTTTTCGGTGCTTGCCATAAAGTGAAGTTAGCTCTTCTTCCTTGGTACACTCCCTCTAGCAAATGCTTCGAATTTTCCCTATATAATATACAAAGTTATCTCTGTCGCGATGAGAAGATTAGCAAAAGATGCTGCTGATCTGTTTGAATGTTACCCAAGAACACACTAAACTTGAGTTTTATACTTAGCTCATCTAACAAGGACCGCTTGGCACTCACGAACTCGTCCTGTCTGTTCTTTGTAATGCCGAAAAAGCTATTTTAACGAGCCGACCTTGGAAAGCGCTCATCCAGCTTTTTTTTTCGAGCTCTCCCACGTCTTCCCTACACCAGTCTCTAAATCGAAGCAAGGTGGCACTCGTTGCAAACGTTGACGCGCCAGCCTCACGACCCAGTTCGATGGCCAGTTTTGTTCCTTCGCAGGCTGTTCGTGACATTTAGCTCATGGCTCAGGCGTCTCCAAATCGAACTATAGTGTGGAGCAAGTTTTCTGCAATGTCTATCATATCGCGAGCCATAACACCGCTGCGATTAAAATGAAGCGAACCGGCTTAGCTTTGCCGTTACGTGGTAGGAACGGGGACCTCACAGCTACTTACTCTGTTTTTATGTAGTCCTAGACTCGTATTTACTCATATTTTAAACTATAATAAAGTATAATAGTGTTCTACTACAATGATATACTACAACGTGTTTTATGTTTGCTATTACCTCATTATTATTAGGCATTGCCTCAAACGGCTACCTCTCAGCCTAATTTAGGCTATAACATTTGATTTATTATAGTATATATATAACGTAAAAATGCGCGCCGACATTATATCGTAACTCGGCTGCTTTAGGCTGAATCAGTTACAGTTTATAAGTAGCAGCCTTGTTATTTGCAACATTTTGGTGGCTGTGACAGCGGATCGAATACTGGATTAAAGACTAAACCAGTTGAGCAATGATGTATGGCGTTAGCTGCGAATGAGGTGAAGCCTCACGCGGCTTGCGGAAGACACTTGACGCAGGCAATAAGGGGGCATCTTAAGCTGGCTCTACGATCAAGACTCTTCTCGCCGGCCTGTCTCGAGACTGGCTGCATGACACCTGGCGAATGTACTCTTGAATTGTAGACCATTGCACTTAACCAGGGACTCGGTCCACGACCCTAAGAGTTCCCAGAGATGGCTGCCGGTCCATTTCAGTATTATGCTCGCAGGAGGGGTCAAGAAAAAATTTTCTGGGAAAAACTACCTTATCGGGGCTGCGTCACCGAATTTAAGGGGCTTGCGCAACTCTTCTGTAGGTAATGACAAGTTGAAATCCGTAATAGTAGTGAACGTGTCACGGTGAGGAGGCCCGACAAATATTCACCAGATGGCTGCAGATGCTTCAACTGCAGGGAGTAGAGTTATTTCACAGCCCGATGCCCAAAGTTTTGGATGTACTGATAGACGAAACTGATGGGCTTCTAAAATACCAAGTGGCTTTCATTTACTTCGACGATATCGTAGTCTATTCATTTGAATTCGACATCTATATAACCGACCTGCAAAAAGTACTAAGGGTCGTCGACTTCGCCAGTTTTCGGTTCAATGTTGAGGAATGCATTTTTGCTACCCAGGAGATGGTGTATCTAGGCCACAAGACAACGGCCACCAGGGTTTCCTCGAATACCAACAAGGTTTGCGTAGTGAACACCCAGCCTACCTTCGTGTCGGCGATGGAATGGAAAGGCTGCCTCGGCCTAACCGCCTATTACTAACGGTTCATACAGCACAAAATTCTCTATGAGCTGCTAGTTCAATGCGGGATTTTGCATGCGTCGCATGCTTGCTCTACGCCGTAGCCAACATAAATGAGGCTATTTAGAACGCTTACCGCGATATGGCTTGCTGTTGCGATTCAAGATTACAGATAAGTTTGTCCTGAGCCAGTTTCAGCAGGATGCGGTAACAAGGTAACAAATGGATGCCAACAGGACCGCCCTAAGGGTAATGCTGACCTGAATAAGAGAAGGGCTTCAGTGGATCGTCGCGTACGTTAGTCGCTGCTTGACTGACGCTAAGGCTAGATACAGCGAGTTCTTGGAGAAGTTATAGGCCGTTCAGAAGTTCTGACCGTCATTGTATGAGCGACACTTCAAGCTTGTTAACAACAATACTGAACTAAGCCTGAAGGAGAAGGTGCGCTGGGCATTGATTTGACAGGAGTATGACTTTCCGCTCTGAGATGATTCACAAAAAGGGCTCCGGCTATGTCAGTGCAGATGCATTGTCGTAGCTAGTCGTGCCGTTGGTAGAGGCTCAAATAATAATAATAATGGATAATTTTCGAATTAAAACATGCGTTTCAGGGTACATGCTCAAAGATGACTTGATCTACCGCTGCTCCACATTATATCTTCTCAGATGGAAGAGGCTATTATTCTATGTCCTTCGGGGGTATGGCAAAACATGTCGGCAGGCGGAACGCTTTATGACGTATTAAAAAGCCTTTCTTTATTAAGGCGGAGTTATACTGTAAAAGTGTTTGTTATTGGGGCCAAGCTTACAACATGTATCTAGAGAGTGCTGACCAGTGCGATATCTATCAGTGACGTAACCAAGGCCCAGAACGGCGCAATCCGCCTGGTACCGGCTCAGGAACGCCTCTGTGAGAAGTTAACAGTGAACTTCCTAAACCCCTTAAAAATTTCACGTAGTAAGATTCTCCAAATCTTGGCGAATTTTCCGCACGACTTGATTAACTTGAATTGGTCCGCAAGGTCACGTCTGGTACATTAATTCTTGGCTCCGACGGTTATGAAGGACTTCTTCGGGAGTTTAGACACTTTCGTGATAGACATGTTTCACATCACGGCAGGTTGCGGACTATCTCCGGCAAAAGTATAGCAGACGATTCTCCAACATCCACAGTCCAATAGGCTAGTTAAGTGAGTGATATGAACAGTCACAAAAAGCCTGAGTCTCTGGTGGCGGAAGGACGCAGCTCGTTAGAGAAGCTGTTGCTAGGTGTAACCCTGGATACACTCATAAGCGAGACCCTAAAAGGGCACTGCTCGAATTATTTTTCGTTTATCGGGTGTATTGTTCAGAGAGACGACGGGACGCTGCAAAAGTGTCCTTAAACGCGCACAGAATGTTCCGGGACCGACGATGGTATCTGCGGCTTGAATGGGGAAAGCTAGCCCCGCGGAAGTTTACGGACAGTTCGAAGATTGGGTGAGGAACGCTTAAGTTCTAAACGAAGTTTCAACCGCGGTACCAGAGGCTGTTTATTATTGCGAGTCGGATGGCCCCTCGCAGATACCGAGTTGGAACGTCCTGCGGTGTGCACGTAACCGTTAATGGAAAAGATATATGGCGCTATGTTAAGAAGCGAATTTCGATGGCACGCTAAAATGGAAACATCGTAATTCCTAAATAAATACGAGGTAAATCTGTATGTAAGAGGCTGCTTGAGGCTGAATAAATTGCAGTTTTTCAATAGCACCTTTGTTATTTGTAGCAACATATGGTTCTACGATTTGCACGCGATCTGAAGCCGCTAAATTTTATCAGTCATAGCTAATGTAAGATATATTCGCAAATTACGCGCCTGACACCACCCAATTCGACGCTAACCATACTAACCTCATGAAGTTGTCGGTCGCCGGTGATGATTTCAATAGAAACCGTTTGATGGTTCCTATAATACAATGAGGCTGTCGTCTACAGGCGAAAGCCTTTGTTTTTACGATAGCTTTCATTTAACGTGCGCCTACTGGGCCAGATCGTCGGCGTGCGCTTTGTGAAAGTACGTTCTGCCGAAATAGAAACAAAAATATTTACGAAATTAAAAGGTCTGTTGTTAATAGGCGCTAGCTATATAAACTTTTTTTCGGCCAAATACTGAAATGATATTGATCCATAGTAGCCCCTAGGAGGTCTGACCCACAGCATAGCTTCCAAAGTTTTCCAAGGTATGGGTACGCTTAAGAAAATACCGGCTGGTGTTGTGTGTGTTCTAATGAATGAACAGTCAAGTGGGTAAGTTAAACATAAAATCATATCTAACTGGGCTTAGTTAACTTGACGATTAGACGGTTCAAAGTTGTATGTTATTATGTTCACCCGGCTGCTTCCTCTCCGTGTGTCGCGGTTGTTGGCTAGAGCGATCAGGAAACCTCTTGAATACATCATTCTCTCAAATGATGTTGAACACAACACTTTAATTTCTAATGCTATTCATGCATGGAATTAGAAAACAGAACAGGACGTCACACGTAGAGCAGGGCATGGTGGACGCGCTAATTAAAACAGCATGTAGTTGTCACCTTGATTTCGCCTTCGATAATCAGAAAATAATGTGCTATCTGAAAACTCTTATTCTGTTCAGATCATTGGAGATAGTTCACTGAAAAACTACACCAATTTACCGATCTATTTATTTTCGGCTAGGATAGCTTCTCGGAAGTGACGCTGAAAAACTGCCTGTTTCGAGCCGCTTCTGCACAACCTCCGGTTGCTGTACTGTTCAATAATAAATAATGTAAAATGTCTGGATTTGAAATCGTGTGTGCTTCGGATTTCGCTCTAATTCCCATAGTCGCTATATGAATCTGACGCCTCGCGTTTGGTAGGACGACTCATGTTTTCGTATCACTAATTCAGGCATTCAAGATATGATACTACTTGCCACAAGAAAAAATGTCAAGTATCTATCACACAGTGATCTGTATTTAAAAATTAGGGGGCAATATACAGCCATACGTTAAGCAATTCCTATTGTCTTACAGTACTTCTATATGTATATATAGTATGTCTACATAGGTCTTCAGAGCGGTTGATTCGTCTATATAGTTTAATTTCATAGGAGCTATTATCACTTCACTCTTAATTCTGGTAGACATTTTGGCATATGGCCTATCGTGGCGCCCTCTGACAATGACGATGTCGCTGCAGTGATAGCTAAAAATATATACACATATGTATATATATGTTGTGTTCGCACAGAGCATTACTGCCGTCATAGCAACGTCCCGAATTTGTTTCTACGGCTGTGTGTTCTAGCCGATTATTAATTTCTTGACTTGTACGATTATATATTACTAACGAATTCGAGCAGAGCTGACTCAGACGTTAGTTTTGTGAGTAATGAATATATTTAAAGTACAGCGTATGACGATGCGTTACTCCGACAAGCAGGCTGGCGAAACAATGAAATCATGGCGATTAAATGTAGAACGGACATTGCGCGCAATGGTCAGCGTCGTGCTGCCGACCGGTGTTTATCGGCTGACGTCGCCAGTGTGGAGTAGGGCAGCTGCTCTGTCCTCAATTCAGCATTTGGATTAGCCGTTGGCTGACCAACCGTTCCGTGCTCAGATGCGCACCCTCCTATTGCCGGCCTAATTGCGTCTATTCGGTGTTGTTCGTTAGGGGTTGTCATAATTCGTAGCACCATTCCTGGCGATAGACAGGCTAAGGTCGTCATACCTGGCAACGAACCATACACGAACTGTATTCACGTAACACGATAATACATATAAGTAGAAGCGTAGATTATTGTATAACCAGCGACGGCAATTGTACGAAGTGTGCAGGCCACGATGGACGTGGTGCTACGAGGACGAAGTGATCGAGTTCGTCCAGCCTTGTTGGTGTCCCTGAATAGTGGTGTCTCCTACAAAAGCAACAAAGCGGCCGGGGGTCTGCGGTCACTACCTAATTTACGGGCTCTGGGCTCATGATCTCCTACTCCAGCCCTAGAGCTCAGCTTTAAGCCATGGTGCTGCGCTTTTGTTGATTGCCGTGTACTCCGCGTTAGGTTATCTCGTATGTTTCTGACCCTGCATGTGGGATCATGCTCTGGGGGGATGGGGGTGTTAGTGCTGTGTGTGTGAGCGACTGCATAGCGCGGAGACCGTACCTGGCGCTAGATCCTGAAGCAATCTCGTGATGAGCAGGGAATGCCGCCGCTTGGAATGAAGCTTAGTTGTTTGGTCACGTCCCGGGGCACCCAGTGACAGCGTGCACATGTCCTACCAACATCGCTCTGTCGGTCGGATACCGGCTGTGATGCCCTTCAGCCTAGGCTGCCGTCGCCGCTGCTGCTGGCGAGTAACAATATACATAACTGGAACTGTCCGGATCCAGCAGATATTTGGTCGTGATAGTCTGCCCTGTGACCACGTTGCCTTAGAACTCCATAGGGTCGACGACGACGACAACAACAATTTGCCTCTCTCGTCGGTTGAAGCACGTTGATGCGCTTGGTGCATGGTGGCTATGCTGCTAACGGCTTTTGGGGATGGTGGACCCATCGGTATGAGTGCATGCCTCCTTGATGCGAGCAGAGCGGCTTGAACTGCTCTTGTCCAGTGTTCGGTCCGAGCTCCGACCAGACCCGAAGTCCGCAGGGATAGAACAGGCCCGTTGCTATGCTGCGTGCTGTGTTTGGCCTCTGGTTTCCAAGGCGCGCATGTACATATCTGCGAAGTGCTCTCCAAACAGTTCTCATTCCGATAGAGCCACTTCGGTGATACCTCAGTCACCGGACTTATACCGTTGACAATGGACCCTCATCGACTGCATTTAAAGCTACAAAACCGCAGTTAGTGGTATCAGTGATACGCCGGGTGAGTGTTTCAAGCATCGTCGCAACAAAGCTGACGTATTGTTTTCAAGCTCAGGAACGTTAAGACGTCTGGCGATAACAGTGACAACTGCATGTCGATTAGCTTCAACAACTTCATTTCGTGCTTCAAATACAAGAAAATATTTGCCGATCGTGTGTACCGGTTGTTTTAGGTCTCAACTAATCAGCGCTTTTTTCGTCAATTATAGTCTTATTGTTACTACCGCGATCGCTGCCGTTGCCCTGTTCCGTAAAGAACTTCTATTCGAGCAGAACCGTTTCAGACATGCAAGTTACACGCTGCATTTGAAGTTAGAGTCGCGCCCACCCCGAGCTGACTATAGGCATTTAGCAGAAACAAAAGAAAAATCAACGACACGCTCAGTCTATGCCAGTTATCGTCAGTGCCTAGAGCGCTAGATCCGCGTCGAAATGTCCCACTTCTGCGAGGATATGTCGGTGAGGATGCTGTGCTCGTTCTAGATAAAATTCTACTTTGTACTCGATATAGTGTGAGGTCTATTGCATTTGCTCCTAATTCTTCTAGTGAAGACAATGCCCCCGGGGTTCCGACACTTCAGGATACTTCGGGTGAATCTTGTTATACCTTGTCCATTGTAACTATCTGCTGACGTCTGTTGGTTGTGAATTTTAAACGGCATTATCGCTCTGGGGTGGTTGCACTCATCGCTGTAAATGCATGATCTGGAATGCGAGGCTCCGATACCATCATCACATACGTAGGAACGATGATTAACTTTGAAATGTTGTTACCCGCTACACCGGAATCTTTCAACGCTACGTGAGTGGTCTTCAAAATCGATTCAAGATCGCTCTATCATAGAAAACTGCGGAGGTGATCTAGTACGGAAAAACATAGTGAGTTCAGTTTGTGACCAGAGATTTTGAGTGAGCCTGATGCCACTTGTTACCGATATAAATTCCTTAGCATCGCGTCAGCATCATCGTTTAGGTAGAACGAAAATCATCGGTTTATGCAAAAGTTTGACATGCTAGAGACGTATGCGTCCAAACTAGTATCTAGCTGACCATTTACGTTGAAAATCATCGTACTAGATTAATACTACTAATAAGTAGTTGATGTCTGTAGTTCTGTTACGATAAAGGAAGCAGATAAGATAGATTAAACTAAGAGAAATCCTTGCATAATTTCAGGTCTGTCTTCAATTATAGTCTAAAATGAACACCGACCCGGAGCAACTGATGCGTTAAAGATTTAAGTTTGTTTTAGTTTTTGTTGAAGTTCAAGACCGGCCTTTAGTATTCTGATTAAGGCTTAGCCTGCTTGTGCGTTTCTATGTACTCACTTTAGACTTGTTGAACTCAAGCCACGCGCGTGGCTATCTATATAACCAGTTTTAGAAGTCATGCACATGCAGGTCAGTTCCGGTCGTATGAACATGGCTTGTTGGACACGCAAGCTACTAGGAGGTCCTTTTGCTTCTACGTGTCAATATGTTTACTCTGTTGGCACCTGGCAATATAGAAATAGTGACCTGATTTTGACCCACTGTCGTATGCTGGTCGTGTGATGGAACGTGTTAAACGGAAACTTATTGCATGGGAAAAATTGGCTTTGGCTGCATGATAAAAGGTTTTAAACACGAGTTGTCATCTATGCAAGAGCCTTGCACTCGGTAAAATGCATGAAGCATTATGGCGGCATGTTACATAAGTACTGAACGTATACCTGGCAGAAACATCCAGATTAGTGCAACTTTTGAAGTTGTGATTGATGCTACAAGTGAGTCTAGGAACTACCTATAGGACATGACTAACTGCCGGTTTGCGGTTACATGTTCACAATGGTCTCTTTCGTAAGTTAAAAAACCAAGATCATAGAATGTTACTGTTTCAGTCGCCAAATGCTCCACTAGCATGGGTACACAGGCACTTATATCCTCTAGGCGGAGTTGCAAACATACTTTTACAAGCTGCCTGTTTTAGTATTATTCCAAAAGTGGACATATTTTCTAACTAATTCCATCTGCTTCGCTGGTATGAGTATTCGAATTGGTTCTCATGAAGAACTAATAAATGAGAATATTCTGTCGCTGAACTATACAACCGCAAGATATAACATAAAAGAAAGTAATCACTTTGGTCCTTACTAGTGTTAGGCCAATATTACGTGATCCGACAACAAGGCTGTTTTCCAATATTCCCCAAGAAAAGTGTTTTAAATGCTTTAAAATTCATTTAACTTTTTCGTACGACTAACTGCAATTAAACTTTCACACACTTGCAGCTAATTTAAACGTAACGCTATCCGAAAGGCCACAATTGTACTTCTAAACCTATAAACGTGTTAGTAGCAAATATTCAGTGTTACAGTTCGAGATTTAAGTTATGTCACTCGTATTTCAGAGAGGATTAACGCATTGGATCTTGTGACAGTGACTGGCCATTCGGGTGACTTGTTGTTTCAATCACGTACTCCTAGAAGCAAACGTACCAACAGACCTTTACGCACTAGGAACCACTTACCGCGGTGAAGTATCCTTTCGTCGACGTGGGTCTGGTAAAAAGAAAGAAAGCTCTTGATATTTTCTTATTACCGACTATTAACTTATTTTACTTACTGTGCCTTTTCATTTCTACACTATTGTCAATATTATCAATCGGCGATGTTAAACGAGTGCAAACGAATTACGCGACCGTTTGAAAGTTGCTGTTCTGTTCTCCTTCAGACTTCTCATACCTGTGGGTTACTTAGGTGTAGCACAATCATGCCAATGGTTAACTTCTAGTCTCAGTCGTCCTTTCTTTCTAAGGTTATTGCCCTTAACGGACTGAAGTGCCGGACTATAACCTTATCAAGATATCACAAAATCAATCACTACTGAACAATGCACAACTTTTCGAAAGCCCGAAGTAGCGTAAGTTCATTGAGTTCTCATATAGTTCTGCTGACTCAGTTCTTCTCTGAAAAAAAAGAAAGGATCCCATCCAGTAATCTGTTTCACAGCTGTATATGTAGTAGGCATATTGTGTGTCAAATTTTGGTAGGGTTTGTTTAGTTAACCCGATCTTATTTTGTCGTCACATTCGTCATAAGGACCCGTTATTCCTATAGACTGCGACAGGCACGTACGCACTCATTTAGTTGCCGGTGCTTAATGGTATCATTTTAATAATCGAATCATCCTTTGTGCTTTACCACTGCATTTCAAATTCTATTCAGATACCGTGTTTAGGGCACGCAGGCTTGCGTGATTGCTTAACTGATACAGGAAATTAAAATACTGACAAAATATAACACGCAGGATTCCGCCCGGTAGTTACTGGCCTACAGGGGAAAAACGCCCGTTCGATGTTCGGTTCTGCGCGCTCTCAAGTATTCGTATAATTGTTTGAACACCGCAATCAGATCTAAATTAAAGAAAAAAAGTTATCAGAATACCTTCTATCGTTAAGTTTATTTTCATTTCACCGACTAGTGCCCGATTTAGTATTCTAATGTTAAAGTTCTACACTAACGGCGCAGGCGTACTGACTGAAATGGATAACGCATTTCCACTTCAACGAAAACGCCTTAAAATAGAAAAGACATTTGAATCACCGTCCCAGTGGCGATGCTTCACTCCGTGTGGGGATTTTGTTATTGTATATTGGTCCACCGCTAGAGGGCGGCTCAAGGTTACTTCGTATTTTATTAGCACAAGTAGCTCGTAACTGCAGACATAAAACAGTAGCAGTAGTAGAGACCAACCAAGCTCAATGCAACAAAAGCTCTGATGTATTTCATTAGCTCTTCAACTTCACCTCTAACCATGGCAACCAAAGCAGTCCATTGGTACGCTACTGTTTCTAGCTGTTATACATTCTCTTTGTGGCACGTTCGTAGCAATTAGGCTCGTTTAATCATCTCATACGATGGGTATGTGGGTGGTGTTTGTCCATCTAGCGGCCCACGTAGACCCACTGATTCGTGGTTTAATGATCAGACTGCCTCGATGCTGGTGGGGATACACCAAGGCGAGGTCACAGATTCGACGTGCTTTCCGAGACTTTTCGCTTCATGCGACTTCTGCTGTTGTTAGATTCTGGAGTGGCGCAGGCGTTGCACCAGAACCCCAGATCATCTCGAGGTGAGCACTCTATTGCCGGCTTGCATGGCTGAAGTGAACTCAGAGTCCTGCTCTATAGGGCACGTCGTCAACTACGTGACCGTTTGAGCCCTTCACCGCTTTGCTTTCGGTTGTGGAACTACACTAAGCACACATATGCATACGTCGCACACAGGCGACAGGCATACCTACATATAAACTATCCGCAAACCCCCCACATACTTACATGGCTACTCACGATTCACCCACTTTTAATGGTATTTACTTCCCTTACACTATTCGTAGTGAAGTGCTGCTGCTGGCAGAAGCCGCCACTGCTGCTGTTTCTGACGCCAATGGGTCACAAAATACAGGGCACAAAGGCCCGCCAGCTAATAGCTAGCTTTGTTATACCATGTATACAATTGTGCCTAGCTTAGCTTGTATGCAGCGAAGCACTAGTTAGGCCGCGTCCGCACCGACGTGAAACGGCCACTCCTCTCGTCTCGGAAGGCGCGGTCATCTATAGAAGCACGGGTTTGGCGGCCGCGCGCTCTGTCCCCTACTGCCACGACTGGCGCCGCTAAATTCACTTGGCCGGAACGACTCCTGGTCGGCACCATTTCAATAGCCTGCCTGGTCCTTGGATTACCGTCGACGGCCCAGCCTGCACTTTGCGCAGTCATCAGCTAGCGGAAACAGCGCACTGTTCAACGGATGATGTCTCGAATGCCCCAGTGCCGCATACTCTAAACTCCATATAAAAAAGATAAGGGATCTTATCATCGTCGAAAACCACATGGCCAGACTGGCTACAGCGCGCATTTGAAGCTACGAAGTGACACTCAGGAAACTTCAAAGGCAAAATAAGTGTGGCACATTTTGATCAGCCGAGAAAGTATAGTTCATCGTTTAAGTTGGCCGGAACGGGAAAGTTACGGATCGAGCTGTGTAGAGCGGTATACGGATCTTACTTCATGCCGTAGCAAGATATTGAAGCATGCAGTGTCGAATGAAGACGATAAATATGATTATTTGTTTCAGTGAGATTGATTCTGCGTAGGCTGAATTGCTTTTAAAAATAAAATACGATCTTTTCATACGTTCTAGCATCGCAATTATCGTTTCTATGTCTGTTGTTGCTGTGACTACAGGGCACATTCTTTTTACATACTGTCAATATGGCGTGCGTCCTTAAAACAACATATGATATGAACGACGCACCAAACGTTTGACTCGCTGCTCCAGCTACCATTCCACCAACTCTGAATCAATTCATAAGATATTTACTGCTTTACGTATAATTACACGTAAATGTGTTTCACTCAGCTTGTTTTTTAATCTAAATCTATACGTTGTTTTCGTTTTGAACTTTGTCATTCTAGAAGTCGATCATTACTTATGCATGTAATAAATCAGCTAGCGTCGATAAGAGTCGCCATTGCCTAGTATATATCGTATAGTCAATCTAGGAATACATGCAGGGGCCGTACTCGTAAGTAGTCGCAGGACGATCCCGAACGTCTCGACTAAATCACCTGCCGCCTGCACGGTAGGTATGTCCCACTTATTTGACTTTATCTATGCCATTCTAGTTAAGCACGATGGGGCCATGCGGCGCGTATTAAAAGTATATCTGCTCGATCCAATGTAAAGTTCTCTGTATGCGCTAAGAATACACATAGTTGTGGTTAAGTATCACATCAACTTCCAGCATTCATCAAACTCAGTTGCGTATCAGTTCTCTGTGAACGGCACAGTCATGCTAAGGACCCGATGTGCTAATCTGTAGCATTGTATGTTTTCACTAAATGAAGATGGCAATGATGATGTGGCAGAGGCTGAATCAGTCCATTAAAACTCAGAAGCGATCCCCTCAAACTGAAAAAATAAATAAAGGGGTGTATTGTTTCTTACTGCAGGAACAAGCTTAGATTATATTACCTGGGTAGTAACAATAAAAGATTAGCACGATTAACTTGAGTCGTGTCCTCCAAACGTACGATTACCAGTTGTTCAGATAATTAACTAACGTTTAAACAAAGTAACTTTATTTTATAGTCAAGTTATGAACCGAAAAGTTTTTTGTTCACATCTGTGAACTCGGACACAGTAGAACTAACGAGAGCTAGTCCTAAATTGCAAGGTTCTTCTCTAAGTAATACCTTCGTGGCGCTGGCAGCAGTTATACAGACATTTTATCGTACCTTTGTGGTGGCGCAGTGCTAACGTGCTTTTCTACTAAACTTAGGGGAATGTCTTAACTTTAAAACTAGGCTGAGATGCACGTAGCATGTGCTAGAAAAAGAGTTGGATCTTTTGAGTTTTACGTCCGGTACCGCCGTTAAGCATTCCATTATATGGCGCTAAAAAAAAGGCCAGCTATCCGGAACAATAATGTCCAATGCAATGTTTATTACTACACATGTTATGATATTTATTATCTAATGCTTCAAAGGAAAATGGGTAGGTCTAAATCGACCTAAACAGAGCCTGTAGCGGGGCGTAGAATTCGGGAATGAATTCAACCAAAGGTTAGATACCTAAGAGCTGTACGTTTGCAAAAATAGATAAAATATGATTGACAGCTAAGTCAACGATATGTTACATGCCATTCCGCCAATAGCTAAGAGAGTCCATTTGGCTGCATCCTCGCTATGACGATTGTGAGAGTGGTGAGTGAGCAGACTTACGACCCGGCAGCAACGAAGCTTCCGTTCGCGCAATTATTTTAACGTGTGTTTTGCCGTTTATAAGGTTGGTTGACGATTAGACGGATGGGCAGTACCAGGGGCCGAATGGACGCCGCTCTTATGGCCTTGCTAATCTCCATATCCGCATGGCTTAATACAGAGGGTCCACGTCTATAGGACGTATTAGATAAAAGTATCACTAACCTAACTGACATATTGTTTGATTTGTAGAAGAACAGAGAAAACATCATAGCTTGTTTGAATTTAATACATCTTCAAACTGTACAGACTATATGTATAAATCGGTTCAACTAGTTGATCGAACACAATCATTGTTTTTTGTTGGTAGTACGATGGTAAATTTAATTACCATTCGAAGCGTTTTAAATGCTATACGTTGCTTATATCACTGTATTATTGATACTCTTTTTAGTGAGGTTCTTATCTATACACACTATATGCTCTTCTAGTAGTTTTGTTTCACCATTAATTCCTTTTAGTAAAAAGCCAGCGTAGTAAAGCCTGGAAGCACACTATCCTGAATTTTTATTGGCGATTACTTGCGATATTATTGTTTTTTCATTGCAACCCTTAAACGAAGACCTATATGAAAATAACAGTCAGTAACGTGCTACTAGGATAAATAAAGCTTACCTAATAAGCAGTTACATCTTCATGCAAATTTGGGGTTATTCTGAGACAAAGTAAATGTTTCAAAATATTTTTCTGGGCACTTATCCTATTCCTTCTATCTATGATAATGCAACCGTTTGAAAGCAACAATATGCAGTCAAAACATTACCATAAGAACATCGATCTCATATTGAGTGATGGTATCTCCTAGAGACTTGTTACACTCTCGTCAAGATTACGCCAAAAGATCCATACCTAAAAACGAGTATTTTAAGTCATCACTAGACGCTACCAGGGTATACGTAATTAGAACTATCCGCGCTTCATTCGATACTCGCGTATGAATCTACATGTGTAGATCACATTGTTACAAAGAGACGGTCAATAATAATAATTCAAAGAGCGGAGAGTGTTAATACTCGATGTTATCAGACAACTGCCAATACTTATTAAGGAGCATGTCCTTTGCCGATTTCGGTTTCTATCGGCGACAAGCGAAGTGATAACGAAGGTGACGTATCATTAACTACCGCGAAGGAGAAAGTTACTCGCGTTTAGACGTATAGACTTATAGCAGCCCTTCAACCTGGGCGCTTCTGTCGTCGTTGTTTAATAAAAACCCTCTCGCAACAAATGATGTGAATGTTTCTCTTTTGCCTCGGGGCATAGTACACCAACACAAATCGTTCTAAGCGACACAACTGCTGCGTAGATAAACCGTCGTAGATAGGTGTTTAAAGACATCGGAACTGTAGACGGGGCAGAACCGAGGTGAGTCTTTCACTATTCTAACTAGTGTTATGTAAAAGGTTATTTCGTAATACATATGAAATGGCTACGTTATATTCATATATATTATGCTCATTTACTGCAACGTGGGTGAGAAAATAACTTGACTATTTTGGGCTGAGTTCTTTAGCTTTTTAATATGTTGTTAGGAGCTGCCCGTGCTCCAAAACAATCAATAATATTTTTTCAGTTTATTTCATCAGCTGTTTTTGTAAATTAATCGACTTTGTTTACAGCCTAACTTCCGTAAAATGAAGTGCCTCCGTAAGAATAAGTTAATTATTCGATTAAGTTTCTTGTCAGTTACAGGTCAGTTACAATTTAATCGATTTAGCGAGTCGGTTTTATAAAGGAAAACAAAAACATTCAGCATATTCAGTCCGATTCCGCTGTTCGCATTAGAAACAAAAAGATGTGTATATATATATATATATATATATATATATATATATATATATATAGGTAAAATTATGCTAATAAACATAATCACGACATACGTAACTAACACGCATAGCTTTTGCGACTGAAAGAAGTAGGTTAATGTTCTATCTACACACAAAAATTAATAATCAAGAAACATCACATGCGATTTTCAACATGTAGCAATGTAACATGCAACATATTAATTTATCAATTAGTTAACCTTTCTTTTACAGGACGCAATATGACTTGGGTGATTTTTACGGCCGTTGCACTTCTGATTGCTTTAACAAGTGGCCCAGGTTTGTTTGCTGCTAGCACTTGGGCAGAAAAACGATGGGAAGCCCGCTTCGATGCATGTGGACAGGTACGATTAAAACTAGCCTTTATGCCGAGTATGTCAAATTAGGGTTCCAGCCTTTCCCCAACTGCAGGCTTCGTACAGAAGCAATTAAGCCTCTAAATAAGCTTCAAGGGAGTCGCATGTTTTAAAGTCAGTTTGGCTTTTGCATTTAGCTGAAACATTTAAATATCGTAAATAATTTTCCTCGCTTTGATATTCCCAAAACAGATTGCTCAGTCGTTCATTTATTTATATTTATGAAATTGGTGGACAAGCTTTTCGAAATGATCACAAGCTGCTGATTCAAGCAGACCTATGTGACATTTTTCATATAATTTGAGGTATCTAAACACAGAAGAGAGAGAATCGTTCTACTTAAATCATGGTTATGGAAGCAACGGACAAATAAAAATATATATTCATTAGACATAGTGCTGCTTGAATTCTAAACATCGTCTCATGAAAGCATTCTATCAATATAGTAAAATTGGGTTTAGTCCGATTCCAGAATAGGCATTATTATTACCATCTTTCAATCGTTAGATCCGTATTTGTGACGCCGCTTAGTTTACAAATACAAACCAGGTTGCATTCGTTTTACCAATGCTAACATACACTATTCTCCGCCATCATATAGTGGTCAATTTAAATAGCTGGCTAAGAATATAAACAAATAGGAATTGTAACCCATTTATTTTCTACAATGAGTAACAGCTTCTGAGTAGAAGAACATTGCTAGCGCCACAGCACTCTATCGAACCGTCGTCGATGACTTGCGCCTGCTCCAAGCCAATTATTTTGTGTTTAGCTGTAACAAATCAATTGTTAACCGACGAAGGAAAGCGAATCAATATTTAGGTTGGATTGTGTTCTACGTTTGTCACCATTTCAGAGCAACAGTTATGTACTGATTAAGAGTCCAGACGATCAGGAGTGCGCTGTCCTTTGTGGCCTTCTCCCGACACCCAAACTGATCCCCCTCCCTAATGGAAGCATCTGTATGACTAGCAAGAAGGAACCAGGTAGGACAGGCTTGCTCACCACACATTTTTTGCTAATTACGGGTTTCCAGCGTGCGCTTACTTTTACCTGACTTTGTTGCAACGTGTTCACGCGTACACATATATGAATGATTGATTAGACTGATTGTTGCGTGTCTAATTTGCGTATAGGGACCTGCAACAGAGGCGAATGCTTTGCACGTGAAATGACCCCGGAAGAAGCATTGGAGCAAAGAGCATCGACGATTAGACCCGGCCGAAAAACTACCTTTGGAAGACGAATCATTGATCCTTGAGCACAAGATCATCCAGTAATGCACAATACGTCAGCAAATGCCAATTAACAGCTAAGAGTGTGGCCAAAAAAGATGCGACGCAAATAAATCGTTGATTATAAAAACTCCCAGAAATGACTTGTCTATCGACAACGAAGCTATAAAACGGTGGCATTAGGGCTCTCATTGAAATGTTGTACGTTCAAACGCCACTGTACGAAACGTATTCAATATAATAGGCCTGTGTATCATAGTTCTACGAACTCGAGCAGCATAGCAGTTCGTAGAAACTAAAATCATTTGGAAATATACCTGTTTTCTTAACATTTAAGTATCGTACGATCATGGAGGGCCTAGCTTGCTTGTTTGCTTGCTTTACGGTGTAGTGAACAGACTCTCGACGATTTTTGAAGGGCGTCGCAGTTAAGGCTTTTGATATTCTTTTCTGGGTTTCCTGATTTTCAGACCGTCCACTGACTTTTAAATATATTGAATTGTGTATCGTATACGTTCTTTCTAGTCATCTACGTCTAGCCTAAAATCAGGAACTACAGACTGTAAAGAAAGGGCTAGACGCTTGCCAGCTTGGTCTTCATAGATATGGCAATGTGCACAAGCTTCAATGTAACATCTAAAACCAATATAGATTTCGGGGTGGCCTAAGTAATCGCACACGCAGCTGAGACACCGCTATATTTGACTAATTACCAATTCTCAAATACATCCCTTTATAAACGTGCCTAATGCGACGGCGCATTTCGCATGATGCCAGCTAGCAGGCAGGCGACTGGTAGACACTCAGCAAGACTTCTTAGAATTCCGCCGCATAGTTAGTGTAGCAGCGCTTGGAATAAAGATTCATTTCATTTTCTTTAGACCCGACAAGCTGCTTTGTTGGCTCCCGATGGAGGTGACACCCGACGAGTTATCGTTAGAGCATTGATTGGACATTTATGTTAATTAGATCTCGATTTTCGAGTTTGGTCACAAACTCACACCCAATTCAGCTAACCAACTGGTGGAGTGGCGGGAGCCTGTGGCATGCCAATTTCCCAATTACGGTAACTCATTTCGTCTAATGGCACAGAACAGAAAATAATCAAAAAAAACTTATTAGCGAGAGGTATAATGGCTTACAAATAGTCTATGAAATTGAATCTTTTCATACGAAAAATATCATAGAACGATATTCATTTGAATACCTAAAATAACAATAATCATCGTCATCATAATCAGTCTGGATTATAGCTTAGACGATATAAACACCGCTTGTACGATCGGTTTGACTATTTGACGGCCTCAGTTAAACAATAAAACGCCGGAAAAAAGCTATGATTGTAGAGTTTATAAACTAAATAGAGTGAAATGCACAGTCCTGTACTGCATGCGTATTACAATTTGGATATTTTCCAAATCATGGTAAAATATTCCATTGTTAACCTTGACCTGAAACAAGTGTGCTCCGCGCTTAGCTCTCATAATCGAAAGTCGATAATAACGTTTAGCCCGATCAGCTCTCCCTTTTATCGGAATCAAATCAAATTATGTTTTCTTCGCGTTTCAATAGTTTCTTTAAGATATCATGGCCGCGAGCATATTTTTTATTGCCGATTTACTAGTGGCTTGGTCTAAATTTTGCTACAGTTGGAACATTAAGCTTGATATATACAGTTTGATGATTATCACCGAACGAAAGTTGGTCAGTTCTTGAAAAGTCGTATTCTTTAAATTTGTCTAATTGGAACTAGCTAACATTATCTTTTCGAAATTAACCTGTAGGCTATAGATATGACGGCGCCCCCTGACGGCGTAACGAGAAAAGACAATGCTTGGAATTGGAGTGTATGCTGTAACCCCCTCTCCACTTCTCCTCACCAGGGGGGCGGAGCGTCGCGCTAGAAAGTCATGATTCTACGGGACGGCCAAGTCAGATGAGAGCTGATGTTCAGTCCTTGAGGATTAAAGCGTGACGAAGTTCTACAGCTGCGTTTTTCCGGCATTTTCCGCTGTCGAAGGTGTTTGTCTAATCCAGACAGATTAGGCAAGTGGCCACCTCGGCGCTGATCTAGTTTTGTTGAGTCAACTGTGCGCGAGTTCAACACAATGATCCTACAATCGCAACTCGTTGAAAAAGTGGAGCAGATGAAGATCAAGGAGTCAACAGGTGAGCTCCTTGAAAACGACGTCCTCGATCTACTGAAGACCCTAGAAAAGCTTCTGCCGGCTAAAAATGGCCGAAAAATGAGCGCTTTGGAGATTCTACAAAGTGCGATCGATTACATTTGGGATCTAAGCGAAGCGTTTCACGAATCCGACGACTGAAAGTCACCGACAGAACGAGTGATCCAGTTACTTTAGTTCAGAGTTTGTGCAACCATGTCAAAGCCGGGAGAAGGAGAACTCGTCGCTCCATGAAACGACTGTAACTTTCGAACCGACTGAGACCCTAACGAAGAAGTGATTACTGCCCGGCCGGAGACCGAATTCGGTATTCAAAGGCTACGAGGTCTTCCGCAGCGGCGGGTGTCAACTCTCGAACCATGAGCACCATCAGCTGCCCGCGGTCGCTCACCTCAAGAAACCTTCGGAACATTCTTAGACGCGGGACCGCGAGCTGTGATCACCATCAGCGTAAGCTCAGGACCTCGACACTCGATAAAGACTATTTATTATTTCTGAGTTTATCGGATGTATTTATTGTTATTTCGATACTCTCTGCTTGTTTGTTTGGAATCTGTGCAATAAACAACAAGTTAATTGTAAATAGATTGCATTGAGATACTGATTGACAAGAATGATGTTGTCCTCAAACATGGTGTATCAGCAATGTGCCGTATCATTCTGACGAAAAAAGCTCGAGTTTGCACGTCGCCCCAAAACAATTTATCTCTGGGTGGACAAAATATAAAAAATAAATAAATGAGACCGTGTGCAAATATACACCAAACGTACGTGTCTTGTTTTAGCTGTTAGACTAGAGCTAATCCTTCCTAGCTAGATCTTAGAAGTTCTCATAGGTGTCGTTAGGATTGTTGCGTAGAACGGACGCGGAATGATCTAAATACGCGAACGCAAGACTTGCGTGGTGGAACTTTCTCTGTGTTATTAAGCTTATTCTCGACCGCAATTGATGTGTCACCTATACTGTGGAGTTACTTCCTGAGCTAGCACATACTAACCTATAGGTATTGATAATAGTATGCTTTTTCATCGAAGATTCCGTCTATAATCAGAGTACTTGTATGAGATCAGATAATACATAGAATTTACTTTACGGGGGCATCGGATATCGCATAAAACATGCGCTATGAAAAATATTCTAATTACTTCTTGAGACCGGATGGCTTTCGCTATCCGACTTGCGTGACACCTATCAAACCTTGCTCCACGTTAGTTGCTACCTAATAAGATCTTGCTATTTGTCCCCCTTCGATACTGGAGCAAACTTAGAGCTTTTCGGCCTGGATCGAAGTTGGGGATCGGATACGTTACAACTGTTCTATTACCTTGTTACATCATCGTTACCGGTTGTCCTGTCGCAGTTTCAATTACACTGATTTGCAATGTAATCCTATTTGAACGTCATAATATAAAAAAATGTCAGTAATTTCTTAATGTGTTAAGTTAAGCTAATCTAGGCAACGCAATATCCTAATTACTTTGTAGTCCTTTGCTTTCAAATGTCCTATTATGGTGCGTTATTTTGCGGGGAATTACTTGGCTCTTTCGTGATAAAACTAGCTGTGATTTTCAGAGTTCTACAGAAGTATTAGGCCATTTGAAATGAAATTTCGCCATACCCTAAAAAAAGGAGGATAATCCTTTTTTTTTTTTCATACATATTGCTTACGTTTCAGGGTTTTTTCATCGATTTGAGCTAAGCGTAAAAAATCACAAAAACCCAATTTAAAGCCTTGATAATAGGCACATATATACTAATTTAATCGTCTAGAAGCATATGGCAAATAATGTATTCGTATTTCATTGTATGTATTTGACTCCTAACCAATATAATTGGAGCTTAACCTAAACGATGAAAAGAAAACGCTGTTCGAAGGAAAGATGAATTCTGTCCGTCAACGCTCAGTTGTTACTTAAGTTCACCTTACGCTTACGTTCACCTGTTGATTTGAAGAAAATGACAAATATACTATACGCGTCCAATGTACACCGTTATCCGCTACGCAACACTTCTGCATCTTTCTGCCAACTAATATAAGTTACTTGAGAGGAGCAACTTTGATCCGAGATTTGATCAATTTGTATTCGTTTTCCTTGGTTTTTCTTATACGTTTGATAACATGCTGCAATTTATCTACACGGTAAATCTTTTTATCTCTCTCCCCTACTTTTCTTTATATATTTTAATGTCGTCTAGTTAAAGCAGCTTTTATTTGTTTTGTGCTTCACAAAAGGAGCATCAAGATTGAGCGGCTCGCTTTAGCTACTAGGTACAAAGGCCGCATACGAAAATGAAGGGAGCACGTTAGGAGTGTCATTGTCAACTACTACATTCAAATAGATCGATGGGATTACTTGCCTGATCTGCACACAGTTATTCATAGTATGTGTAAAAGATTTCCGTCTCAGCGCCCACCTACCGCGCATTCGTTTACTCTAAACGGCAAGATTGTAACTTACACAACTTGTAACTGATCCAGTCGGTCGCTACTTTAATAAGTCGTTTTCCTTCACCTTCAATTTCACCAATTAGAAGATAAAAATCTAAGCGGTATTAATTAGTACATATCCTTTTGACATGATAATACATAGAACCATCTGTTACTATCCGAATAGCTGAAATTTCCAGCTTTGGTACTGAGGAATATACTAGCAATGATCGATAATTGCTTAGAATTATTTTCAAAGTCTTCATTATTCATGTAGAAGTCTTTACGTTGAACAGATCACTAGATCGATGTACCTGTTGCTTAGGAAATCCTGTTCAATCGAACATAAATCGGGATCCTCTCACAGTCAGGTGTTGTCTATAATTCGTTTTCATTTATTGTCATTGATGATATCCTGACTTATTTAGTCTACTGAAACACACATGCTTTTCGCGTGTCCCTTGTTCCTACACTGTGTCAAGTGTTTCTGCTTCTCTATATTATTGTCCAGTCACAGCACGGGACGGCACTCACGGGGATGTAGTTTCGTTCCCCGCCCACCGTTTGTATGAGCTTCGCCGATGCACGCACTAGCAGAGCGACAGACGCAAAAGCCATGTGTGTCACCCTCAGCATGAACAGCCTATCAGTCCTTACCGAGGAGCTCCCTGGCCGTCACCGACACCGAACAGAACAGGGTAAAGTAGGAGACAAACAAAGGCTCACCATAACATTAATAATAGTAACAGCAGTGGGAAAGACGGCAGACCCGAAGGAATATTATATCATCTAGACACCCTGATGTAAAATCTTATTATCTATGAAACAATAGAATCAATTAATTCGCGCAGATCTTAATCAAATGTTGAAGTTGTCACGCCTCCGCCATGACATCGTTCACCGCAACATAAGCAGCATTACGAGCACCGCCCTTTTCTGATCGGAGCAGCTGGTAATGCACACGAATCCGATACAACAACAACTATCGATAAAACATCGTACGGTGACGACGCCGCCACCTGTTGCGGTTTGGCGTTCTTTACGATAATCTGAGGTTCGTCAGATACCGTCGTCATATAGAGGTACATGGAAATACTCATAGGCATATATATGGCATTACAACCGGCACTTCTATTTGGATAGCCGAAGAAGATGGCTAACTGATCTTGCAGCACAAGACAATACTCTTGAAACTTGCTTATCGGTAGAAAAGCGTATAGGCGGGCCCAAATAATTAACGAATTCACTCTTAAAGTTTCGTAAGGGAAAGACGCAAGTCTACACATGAAACAACGATCACTTTCTCGTTTCGTAGAAGTATTTTTTAATAGAGAATAGGCTTGCTCCCGACCAAATATGATAAACAAAAGATTCTGTTACAGAAATTTTAATCTATTGTCGTAAAAGTCGGGAATATCTTCGTTCTTGCGTGGCGGTATTTTTAAACAGTCAAAAAAACTCATTAAAAATGCTACTTTCTGCAGTTGCGCGAAGACGATTTATATAATCCTTATAATTGCCATTCTGTTACTGAATCTGCCTTAGGCTAACCTATATCGAATTTCCAGTGCGGCCTTTGACACCGTCGTAGGCGTGATACCCTTTTATAATAGGCCGGAAAGGAGAGCTAGGCGTTTTACCACAGTACTTCAGTTCTTCTTATATAACTCGAACGAAGTTCCGTTCTCTCGTTGAAGCAACCTAGCGAGGACTTACTGAACTAATATACTATTTCTAGCCCGTTACTCTAACAGGGAATCCATATGGGCGCGGGATGTGCCTCCGGCGTTGATGTATCTCTCCTCCTGTGATGATTGTACGGCGTACGATTTACTGCCATGTCAAATCAATTGCGCGAGCACCTATGGGCTGTATGGGAGACACTCATGGGTATCTGCGATTTCACAAACCCATTCATGACGTTTCTATTGAAATCATGTAGTGTCTGTTGAAATGACCGGCCTAAGTTGCAAATAAATGTCGCTTTAGGCGTCACAGTGGACAATCACATTTGGCGATAATTAAATCTTTCTTTCCAAAAGCATGAACGACGAAAACAATCGGTTCTTACCTGTGCGCCACGAACACGTGCCTTGGTGCAAGGTGGTTAGCGGTTCAACTCCGAAATTCGAGCGACGACAACAACTCTGGCCAAAACGGTGGCCATCCTAAAGAATTGTTCTGCTCGCGTAGCTTTTTCCTCGTCGAGTAGTCGAGCGAGCAGCAGCTACCTACCTGCCGCAGTCCATCTGACGGGGACGGCCCCGTATGGCAAGCAGGCACTCCACCTAAGCCACTCTCAGAAGATAGGGAAGCTAAGCAAAGTGGCCACGGCAACAACAACAGCAACAACGCGGACACTCAGAACGATAACACCAGCAGCAGTAACTCCAATAATGCGGAATACTTTCAGCCAGTAGGGGGCTTCGCCGAAGCAGTCTAGTGGGGGTTGCGCCGTCGATCGTTGCGGCATTGTGGTCATGCGGACCTCGGCTCCGCGGTGTGTTTCAGCGTTTATTTCAGGTTCGATCTGTCAGTGATATTGAACCGCCTGCGCCATCGAAACAATATCATTATGATATCATACGACATATATGTAAAATGTCGGAGTCAAATTGGGAACAACAGTGCGACATTTAGCAGCGAGTGGCATTTTGCTCATAACGATCTTTTCATCGGATGCTGTATCGACAGTGTGCCCATGTGATCAGCAAACATCCTTAAGAGACACAGCAGTCCTTTGCATGTAAATGTTTTGGAAAGCAAATCACATAAGCCTGCCATAACGTGCTGCGGTGCGCTGCTGTGGCCGGTGCCACTAACGTCGGCTCCGGACTGCTTCGTGTCGCGATTGCAACACGCTTTGCACCTGCGCCCCTTCGACTGCGCTTCTTTTCCGCAGGCAGACTTGATAATATTGAGGGAGCGCGTATCGAGCGACCGAATAAGTGGCTGTTTGCGCTGCGCGCTGGCGACTTTCTGTTGGTTAACCGTCGGGAAGGCCACAGGTTGTAGCCGGCGATCCAGTCGCTAGTATATTGATGTGTGTGCCATGTCCGCTCTACCGCGAGTCGGCCGGGAGCGGGAACCGGGGAGCGCGCGGTCGCCAGCAGACTAGCGACTCCATAGAGAATGTGGTCAGTACCGCTGACCCCGCCACGATCACTTTATGTACCACTGAAGCACAGAAGGATCATATGGGGCGAGAGAGAGAATCCACTGTTGATGGCTGAAATCGCAGAAAAGCCACGAGCAAAACACAACGAAGAAAAGCCTCTCGGCGCTATTCGCTCGGTCACTGACACCTTCATGCACTAGAAGATCTCTTCTACAGGTAGGCACGACGGGACCGTAGCTGGCTGGTTGCTAGGGTGAACATGTTGTGCCTGTCTAATGAGTCCGCCAATCGCCTGAATAACGTGTCGGTCGAACCGGAAAACATGTTGTTGTTACTTCTGCTACTGCTGTTGGCGATGTTGACGTTTTCGTTGCTTAAATTCTGACGGAAGCCAACTGGAGCTCCGCTTTTCCTGTGGAGCGGCTCGCGTTTCGCATCGTGTGCCGACGGCTGTGCCTGCTGCTACAAGTCCATGTTGTTAACTTTCGTTGTTCTCAGTAGCAAGAGCGACACTATCAACAACGACGATGTTGTTGAAGCACGCTTACACAGTCGGCAGTCATCGCGGTTGATCGTCTCTTCACCGTCATTATTATGATTATTGCTATAATGAAATCAACGAGCAGTAAAGTTTGCTGTTCAAGTTTACTTCCTGAGTTTTTCAAATTGTAGGTATTACCGCCACGATCGCGATATGGCAGACAACTTCATCTGCCAGTTGGAGGGGCCGCCGCTGCTATTGAATGGTTGCCAGTAACCGGTAGTGTTCGCTCCTTGGCGCACGTCTAAGAATAATCCATATATAATAGCATTGCGTACATTATTGTATGCGTCGTTAGCAACACGAGGTTTTCTGTTTTGATCCAACGAAGCTACAGAGCTCTATAGTCACACATATGGACACGGCACGTGATGGCGTTCAGCAGGATAGATCGTCTCGAGCGGCGCATCGAGAGAGCGCATTCGCTTCCTTCCGTCTGGAGAAAGGTGTTCTAGGACTTCGTGAGCGTCGACATCTGCTTCAGCGTTATATGATACTGTTCTTCCGTGTCATGAGTAAAGTTTTCAAAGCAATTTTATTTAAGGTACCCACTAAATAAAATATATAGTTCATGAAACTAGGCAGATTTCCGGAGCATTTGATTTAAACAATTGCCCATTGGCGGCATCGGATGGCTCCACTGTGTCTTTAACGTGGCCCCTTAGCTCATTTGACCCGGATTCTATGAAATATCTACAGCTAAACAAAATGCATTTACGTAGCGTTCAATTCTCCCCCATGATGCCTGTGATATATGATTGGAATAAGATTTTTGCCTTTTTGAAGCATGAACTTTTCCTCACCGTTATGAACGGCTATAATACCTATGGACTCTATCGCGATTGCATATGGTCACAGAGTCGTTACGAAGCGTTTCCATCACTACGGCTTATTAACTACTGTTGCCATCATCGAAAATTAACAGAGCGACCTTACGAAAGTAGCTCCACGAAAAAACATCAATGATTTACAGATATTGTTTACGAGTGCGTTTGCGAAATAGCTTATCTAAGACATCACATTTATAATAGTCTAGAAAATGATACAAAAATCGATACTCCAATATTGTATAGAGTCGTCATTAATGAAGAATCATCAGTTAACTACGAAGGGCATATATTAAGCAAAGCAACAGGACTACTCAGTGCGCGAAAAAAAAAGAGAGACAATTGGGTTTCAAAAAATCTATCAGATTTATCCGCGGACGCCTGTGTCGCTGAGAAATTCCGCCTGCATCAAAAATCCACTGGTGCCCATATATATAAAGTGATTAAAACAAAAAAAAAAAAAAGTAATCATTTACGTATAGGGACATTTAAGAGAGTAAAGCTTATCTTAAACGTATGTTCAAAGCGTTTTCAAACATGTTTATATTTTCACGTTTCGAATGTACGTCACCTAACTAGCTCAGCTATGAATTGACTACCAATGACATGGCTTACGTATAGCGTAACGTCTATGCCGGTATGAAATGCCGCTGTTCTGTTCCTAAGTCGTCTTGTCTGCTTCTTGAACCGTAAATTTATCACAACGAAGATTTTTTTGGTAGATCTTGCTTGGAAAGATAATTTTACCTCTCGTTCATACTTAACAGCTAGAAATAAGTGTGCAGTTAAAGCAAGAGAGCTTACGGTTCCAATTTGCCGGTATCTCTCCTGCGTTGTCTTTTCTCTAGAGCTTCGACAGAGAATCCCTCTCACGCTTGACTCGCTAGCTTACACGAAAGAAGAAACATTTCGATCAAATCTCGTGTGTTTAAATCATGCTGGATCAATAATACATGTCTGAGCAATAAAAACAATCATCTATAACCATATGTCGGCGAATACGTGCCTATCTAGTCGATCCCTAATAATGATCAAAATCTAGGGCCAAGTCAGTTCTCATAGGCTCATATGTAGAATTGCCGCAGCGTTACCAAGAGCCCGGCGTAACAGGTACATTTCACTTGTGTAAATTGGACAATGCTTCAGAATTGACGCGAGCCTGATGATGTTACCCGGCTAGGTTGTGCTGTTTGTCTTTGTTGCGGTCGATCGCGTGTCGGGTCACTCTTGTCATCTTTAGCTGACGCTTTAATCAGCCGATCGGCTCCAGGCCCGATTCCAGGCACGATTTTCTTCCAGGTGGCCATATGCAATACATGCATAGATGGATATATGCGCATAAATCCTATGTAACTAGAAGGAGCCAACCGGGACAGCTGCGTTATGGTCAGAAAGATGGATAGACAAACGAATATATATACGAACGAGGAGCGTGCTACCTTCATATCTTCCGGAACGGGATGCTGTCGCTGGGTACTTCATTGGTCGACTTCGCCGGCGTCATCAGAGGTAACCGTCTGTCTGGATGGGCGTAATTTGGCTACTGCTGGCCGTCCTGCTACACAGACGCGGTGACGATACCAACAATCAGATCGAGTGGCATAATACCTACAGCCGTGCGGTAGCAGCAAACTAACCTGAGTGGCTCGCTTAGAGAGCTTCGTTTCGGCGAACGGTACTGATTCTCGTTGGTTTTCGGTAACCTTCTGCCGTTTCGATTAGTAAGTGAATGCATTCACCCAGAAGCATATATATATATATATATATATATATATATGGGCTCATATGCATATTTACACACCCGGAGGGACGTGCGAGCTCGCAATGGTAACGCCTTTAATCATATTAAATCAAGACATATTTGTACTTGCTTCGGCAGAACCACAAATGACGTAGCGGTCATGCTTCACTCTTCCTCCACAATAAGGAAGATGAGAGAGAAGTTGGCGTTTGCGCACGCTATGGGCGCGCTGTCGTCGTCGTGTGTTACACCATAATGATCCTATAAATTTGATTAGTTGATGTTGTTGTTGTTGTCAATATGAATGTTCCCGCTGCCACCGCCGTCGTATGATCGTATTAAATAAACAAACAGCCATTAAACAGCTGAGGAAGACCACGCTTCTCCAGCGATGAGCGCATATAGCATCAGCCTCGTGTAACGTGCACCAGCCACCGAAACAGCCGTCGAATCAACAGAAGCGTCTTGTAAGATTCCGATGCCGTTTCTGTTGGTGTTCATCCGACTGCTCGATGCCAGTCGATGAGCAGGTGCCCTGGCCGGCTGACAGCTGTGCTTGCAGCGACATTCGCCACCAGCAACAGATAACGCCGAGTGTACAGCCTGTTGCCTAGCAGGAAGGCTGCTCCAATCAGCTCAACCCGATACAGTGCTCAGCTGTCCGATGGCAACAGCAAAAACAGCGCGCCAGCAGCAATAGTGGCGCCTGCTGCTGTTGCTGTCGTGGCCATAACACACCTGGCCTAGCGCGAGGAGCAACCAGCGACTGCTGTGAGCGCAACCACGAGCTGACAGCCGCCATCGCGAAAACGGCCAAGAATGGACTAGTATAAAATAGTGACTACCCTGTTTGCGGTGCCTGGTTGATCTTGTTAATGGGTCTTACCGCGCCTGCTGTTACCACCATCTAACATGCTGCTGTTTACTGGCCAGCGGCACCTCCTGCACAAGGTTTGCCAGCTGTTTATCCTTTTGGCGTCCATGGGATAGACCGCCTAAGTTCCTCGTTGCCTATTCACCAGACGACGATCGGCGTCATTTCGTCGATTCTGTTGTTACCACCGTTGCTGTCTTTAGCTCAGTGACTAGTTGCCGAAGCCAGCAGCGTCGGCAGCTAGCAGCGCCAAAGCTAGCCCGGGTCCGTTGGGTTTACTGCTGCTGTTCGGTTTAAATCTGTCGACTTGAGCGAGCTTATTCGTTGAAGCCTTCTCGATAGCTGTCCTCTCGATTCGCTTGCATATGTGCGTACAGTTCTATGTATTTACGGCTGTTCACGCCCTGGCTGTCGCTACTGCTGCCTTAGCAGAGCGAAGCAGACAATGTTGTTCCTAATGTCTGCATTGTTTGGCTACTGGACACCGATCCTGTCGAACTGCCCGGCGCATCCATCTGATCTGGCGCGTTCGCTTCGTGATGCACATGGCGATGTGCGCGAATCACGAGACAGACAACACGAAAAGTCGTCAGCCATCTACTATGATAGGAACGGTAAAAGCAGAGGTAACTGTAGCTTGCTGCGTCACAGTGACATCGGCGACTGCAATAGCAGTGAACGTGTACGGACGGAAAGACAATCTGTGCTGCCCTTCGGCATCTCCTTGCTTACGCCGGTGCTGGCAGGAAAACGTCCATTCGTCTGTCACTGACCCGCGGCCACGGCACCATTGACAACGGCGCACAAAAACAAAATGCAACACGCTATCGGTACGGTGACAGCTGTCAGCTGACAATGATCCTGTCGGATAACAGCGACGACTAGAGGACAAGCTCTATGGCTTGCGCATTTCGTGCGCCGAGCCATCGGCCATTGTGCCGCATCGTCGATGGCCGCAGCAGTAGCAGGCAGGGGATGGGCAACACACAGGGCATACTCAGGGGCAGCCGCTGCTGTTAAGAGCAGAAGGTCAAACAGAGGAAGGAACATCCGGGCCGGATTTTCAAAGACGCCATAGCGCGTCTGTTAATCGGTCGGTCCCGAAGGAGGATCTTGAACGCGCATAAGTTAGTAGGCGCGCGCCTGGGCTCTCGCCGCCTCGCACACAGGCCGTCCGTTGAAGTTTAGCATGGGATTTGGGGAAGTGGAGACAGCTATTCGAAAGTGATTCGGTAACTCCAAATTAAGGACAAGGAAACAAGAGGGGTAGCCAAGATCGGCCCGAGCAAATTGGCTGAAAAGTTTACTATGAAAGCAAAATCGGACACAGAAAAGATAAAAGTAAGGAGACCGATCAGATCACAGAATTAAGAACTGAACAACATGCTGCTGCCATTTTTATAAGCATTAGGTGAATGGCATTTTCGATCATAAGCAACAGATGCACTGCCAAGGATACTGATGGAACTGACGATGAAGCATGAAGTGTCGCTGTAGTAAGCTTGTATCTACGTTACTATATTTAAAGCAATTCCTTCGTTGTCACATATTGTTATATCTAACGAAGGACTGGGGTAGCTAGAGAGATGCGTATTGAAATTCTAAACATATGATCATATTATGGGGAATAGAAGAGCTTTTTAGCAGCAAAAATCAGATTTACCTTTTTTTATGGAAGATTCCTCTTTGTTCTTTCAGTTTATTTGTACAATTTATTCTGCCTTGCATACATGTTTATTTAGACATCCTCGTAAACGGCACAGCATTTACACCTGCAGGCTGTGGGTCATACTGGCCGACCCGGCCTGAACTGAAATATTAGTCCGACTGTAGCTTTGTTCAGTATTGCTCGTAAAAATTACGTAGATGACAGCCATATTTCTTTCCTGTGCACCCCAGAAAAAATAGAGACTACTGCAAGTCTGATTATTCGTGTCCCCCTGAATATTGAGCTCAATAATCGATTCTGTTTTCACTGTATACAAGCATGTTTAATTTAGTAATATATACAAACCGAACTGTAGATCGGCGGATTGGCCAACCCATAGCAGTTGTGACCCATTTTAGAGGCGCACTTCAGCTTGTCTTCCACATTCGAGTCGAAGATTAAGTTTTAATTGTAGTTGCTGAAACATAATAGAGAGTAGTTTTTTTCAAAAAGCGTATCCTATATTACGCGATCTTAAAAAAGGCGCCTATATTACTTGCTGAGGTTTTTTGCCAAAATTTTTCTCATTAACGAACTTCAACATTATGTGGACCATATCTGAGCTCATTAAGTGAAGCTAGTTACTTGATATAATCGCTAATTAAAGTATATTCTTATCATAGACGGCTTACAATCGTCGGGTAGGCGTTACTCTTGAACGAGCAGAAGCACCTTATAATACACTTGTGCTGCGACGACCTCGTTACAAGTTGCCCTGCCAGGTTTTTACATTTGAATAGGGCAAACCAGGCAATTATTCTACTCTTGCATTGTCCTTGTTGTGACCTGGCTTTAAATTGTACCAGGTCTTATTGTTCGACCTATACATCTGTACATGTATAGCAGCACTTGCTGTTTAGCTTGGGACGCGTGACGCGTACCCTGGGTACTTCTTATTGCCGCTGCCGTTAGTGTTGTATAACATTTCTGCGGCAATCATAGTCGCAGCAATGGTGCTAGCTTAGAGACATCTCAGTTCCAGTCTACATCTGCCAGTTGGACGCTGCCCCACACGCACCGGTGGCCGATCGGAGTTTCCTATCGGAGGGAACTGCATTGTCCGTGCCCACTTGGCCATGTCTCCTTTATGCGCCTGTCCGTGTTTCAACGCTACCCCACATCGTCGCCAAGGCAGGCGCACGGCCGGACGCCAGCTAACAAGTGCTACCACACATGTGTATACCCACGTATGTAGTGTCCAGCAAAAAGTGAAGCGACGACAGCAGTTCACTGACGATGACGGAGACGGCGACGGCCACGGCAGCAGCAGCAGCAGCAGTTACGGTGGTAGCTGGTGCAACAGCGGGAGCAGTAGAATTAACATCGTTTGCTCCGATATCTCCAGGTGTCTAAGCTGTTCGTGCACCTGATGATCGTTGGCCGCCAGACGGCAGAACAGCAACAGTCACAACGACACAGACTGCCCCGTCGTTTTGGTGCGTTTCTGTACATTGCAGCAATAGCGGCCCAGATGCAACAGCCCTCAATGCAGAAATCTCTTTCGCTGCTGCTGGTGCCGCTGTCACAATTAAAATCGGCGGTTACGTCAACGATAGAAAATAGCTGGCAGAAACAGTGGCGGATTAAGCAGCGCGACACCACGAGCAGGCTTACATATCCTAAAATATTCGAATGAGGAAAATTCATCAGAACGATTGATTTTTGTTGGTTGGATGTCAATTGGAAGGGTTATCTAATAGTGTTTGCCCTGAGTTTTTGTATCCAGTAGCTTTGTTTTTCTAGTCGAATGCGACATGGGTACGAGCGTTTGTGAATTTCAGCGACGCACCTTAGTTCGTATACACACTCAACACGGTATCCACTTGACCCGTAATGGAACGTTGTCACGACCTATAATAAATCAGTGCTGTCGATCTAATTCTGTGTAAGCAAGCAAGATAAGCAGTCAAAGTTGGCTGGAAACCCAGAAATAGGCCTTATTGCATTTAGCTAACTTGGTTCGATTTCTAATTACACATATTTACAGAATGTTCCATTTTTCCGATGTCCCCGACAATCTAACGATATATCTCAGAAAATCTGACGTAGAAGTATTCAAAGGTGGCCAAAGGCGCAACAAACGCAGAGTTTCGAACGACAAGTTTGGAATTCCTCGTGCCGCAGGATCTCAACGCATGTATATGCGTACTGCTATCGTAGAAACTATATGGGTAAGGTCTGGCATACTCCAGCTAGAAATGCAGCTCCGGTCCGCTGGTAATTTTAGCACACAGTAACTAATTGACTATATCATTCATTTCCCGCCTAAAAGATCAGCTTTCTTCTGATCTGACTGATTAATGACAAGCTTAGACCGCTTGAAAAAGCTGAACTTCTGATCCAGCTACCATACCGAGACGAAATGTTTTTAGCTGATGTCCAGGCATGTAAATTTGAGGATTCGACCTTGTCTGTAAATTAAATCTGATTTACCTAGACGTCTGGGTAGTCTCCTCAGACACCTTAGAGATACGAATAGCCAGTGTTACCACAAGCAGAATAACAAACATAATAAACTGTTAAATGAACGAATAACTTAACGTGTACGTAAAAAGTTTCTGGGTGTTTTGCTGAAAAGTTGTTGCGACAGTCGTGCCGGACACTTGCGAGGGAATCCCTAATACAAATAATAAGGTTTCTATATCCCTATAGTATCATGCAATACGATTAGTAAACGCCTAAAATATAATACCGACGACAATGGCTGCTGTGGCCATTCAGATGGCTTAGTTGTATAAATATACTTTATAATATGCTTGTAGTATGGCATTTATGTATTACAAATGTTCAAAGTTAAAGTTACTTCGATTGCCCCTTTAACGGATGTAGACTAAGGACATCTTCGCGTTATGCTTACTTCAGCATAAGCATATTTCGATTCACCATAAACTACTTTGAAAAGCACTCATGAATCTTACGCAAATGTAAGCGGAATTTCCTATCTCCGATTCACAAACCGATCCTCCATGTCCATTTGAACATGGAAAATTGGTTCGATTTTAAGCACACGCATAGTATAATTTGTAGTATTATATAAATTAAATAACTTGTATGCTAAACCTATAAACCTGTACAGTGAGTGCCTCCTTCGGGCACTCAACGCCTTTTGTAAATACTCCATGTACAGAAACGTGTTGATCTAGCACGGATGGATTCCACCATTTCCCATAAGAAAGGTCCGGCCAAGATGCTGCTAGCGGTCGTAGCCGTCGAACCACGTTACGAACGCTATCTCGAAGGCATTGTTTTTTCGGAGACAGGTGTAGAAATGACAGCGAACCCATCACGTACCTACCCGTCTTACTCCGCAACGGACTCACTAGGACGTACGCCGAACGCTGTAACCGGTGGCTGCTGTAACGTCTGCGAAAGCGAAGTCGAAAAAACGTAGTGGGAACGGACGTGAAGCACTTGTTAAGTTTGAGTCACACCAAAATGCCTATATCTACAACGTCATTGTGCGCTGCGGCTACTGCCACTAGTGCTGCTGTTCTTACTGTATTACCCCACTGAGCGTGGCGAGTACGAACCCGAATTTGGTCGATGGAGGTGCAAGATGCACGGACCAGTGCACGTCACTACGACAGCTCGTCACAGTATCGCTTGCTGGCAGCAAGCTAAGCGCTGGGAATTTCTCCAGACGGTAAAGGACGACGCACAAAGTGCATGTAATACAATGGCAGGCAGAAAAATAAAGTGGCCCATTGTATTGTAGTTGTATTTCGTAGACTATTTCTGCAATAGTGGTACAAGTAGTTCCATCGTATGTGTTGTTGTTATGGCTGAGGCTTGCGGCCAAGCGTGAGGAGGCAAAGCAATGAAGTTTATTTCGTAGACGTCGCTGTTCTTCAATTGAAGGTCGGGAGACTTAACATCGAAGCGAGTGGCTGACAGGCCTGTTTTGATGGGAACGGAAGGAGTTAGTCGTTAGTTCGGCCCTTATTCCTTACAAAGAAAGTAGCTTGTAAACTTGAACATAGATGGCATGGGCAAGGATGCCAGCTGCGTCAATTATATCAATCAGTACAAGGGGTAAAAAAACAGGGAAAATAATCTCAGGCTGTTTGGTCCTACCGGGTCTACTAAGCTGTAGAATAAACAAAATAACTTAATTCGCAAGGTTGCCCTGTTTTATAAATCTATATTTCTAGTCGAAAGCTGTGGCGCACTCTGCAGCGGCACATGAAACGTTTTTGCCAAGTGTCCGCAGTACTTATTTCTAGTTGGCTTCAACTCCGCCTGTTGGGCTTAATCAGGTTTAATAAACACCCGGTTCTTCCTTGGAATAAGAAATGTTCACTCAAAAGGCAGGCTCAGTACTCTGTATCGTTTGCATAATGACATAAGCGTACATGGAAGTTTATACAAATAACGAAATCGTCGAAGTAATGGTTATCTTCTATGTATTCTATCTATTCGAAGATCTTGTTAACGACTGGCCGTTAATGGCTTCAGATGGAAATGCAAATAGATCTATTACGGCTGTTATGGCTGCATACCGTACCGGTTACCCCTCGCCTGATGTTCTTCTCGAAGTATTATTACACATCGCATTTGTCAGTCATCGATCATCATTAGGATGAATGTGATTAGCAGGTTGATTTTTTAGGGATTTCTCTTAAGCAAAGGTTGCTTTTAAGGGTAAATGGTTCTTCTTTGAAAATGATAAAGACCCTTTATGTTTTGGGTTCTCTCCTCGGTTACTCTTGGTTACTGTAGTGTCAGCATCCCCAAGCGATAAACTGAGAGGCAAAATCCAGATCCCAACCACCTGCTCCACAGTTCAGCCCAGCGACGGCTCAAGATCGACTTTTTACTTCAATTGAAGTCTCAACCCGTTTATCTCTAGCATTTAGTTGATGCTAACAGTTCGGAATGGCCGACGTCCTCAATAATGACGAGAAGAGATCCTTTTGTAGAGATATGGGATTTCGTTGGAGAGAGAGAGCGAGACGGAGAGATCATCCAGCAAAGTAAGGGTGAAGTAATTCCTTCACTGCTGCTTACCAGACTCTCATCGATAAGCCTGGTATGGAAATCTAAATTTACGATATCAACAGTACTTGTTCGGTAATCTGATCAAGCAGGACCGAATGCCGACATCAGGTGGGTCAGCTAGCTGAATACCTGATTGTTATTAGTTTGGTACCAGTCAGGGCATTTAGTTGAACGGTTAGATAAGTCGTTAAGATGGCAATTTTGAGGTTTTCTGAGCCTCTGAAGCCGCTACCGGTTTAGCCGTTGCCTACAGACCAATCGATCTGCTTGGAGAACCTTCTAGCTTGTTATGCATAATAAGCTTACATATCCTCTATCATGTGACGCCATTATTGACGCCAAAACATCATAAACCAATTGTTTCATTTTTTGATGCTTATATTTTGTATAAAATACAAATATGCACTACACATTTATTAAAAAAAAAGAACAAATTTAATTAACACCGTATAGAGACAGGCACAAAATGTCATTAGGTCGTCTAACTTGGTGTTTCCATATCAATCAGCGTGAGAGAATTCGCTGCTTAAGGCCTTTTGTTAATCTTGACGTAATTAGCACAAGGTAGCTTAATCGAGTGTGCCGTATCTTTACATAGTTTTGCTTCAATTAAATGTGTTATCACCCACAAAGAAGGCCTTTTTTGTTCTAGGAGAATTTTTTCTTACAACTTCGTCGTATTTTCAGGCTACGATACATATCGCTAACAGGCCGCACAATTGTGAGCCTACGGCCACGGATAAGGGTCGTTCTCTTCATGCACTGCTAGACGGTTTGAGTCGCAGAGGCAAGCTACTCTTATCTAACCCACTCAGCACCTGATCCTCGTAACCTAGCCTGGCCCGTTTCGTCAGGTGACCAACTGGTGCGTTGTTGTTGCCGACTGTATCTGTCTACTGCAGAGCCCGTAACAGGTCCACATGATTTTTGCGAGCTAAATCTCTTTAGCTCTCTCTGTCTCCCCTACTCTTCTATAGATGAATCGGCACAACTTAGCGTTAATCAGTCTACCTCCGCGAAGCCGGAGAAGTTGATCTCGTCACAGAAACAGCAGAAAATCTATCGTCAAGGGCCGAGCGTTCAAAGTGCGGCCGACATGAGATTTTCAAATAGATCTTCTTTATTAAACCTTGGCTGGTGCTGCTCGCTGTTGTTATAGCTTCTGTTAGTTCTGCTAGGGAGGTGAAGTCGGGGGAGTGTGAGGAGCTGGCCTTCGCCGTAATGACAGTTGCGCGGGGCTGTCATATCGTATGTCTAGACGTTGGAATTTCGATCGTTCTGACGGTGCAGCATTTGCATTTGCTACCTATAGGTCTTGACATAACTTAACCTTCGTTCTTAACCTATGCACTCCCCCTCATAGTTCTCTCAGTCCGCGAATCATCCCTGAGTTGTTCAGGCGCCACGAGGCCTATTCAGTCTGTGCGATGACTACCCAAAACAGCCAAGCAGGCACGATGCGCCTGGTGTTCGAGGACTCGACAGTTGAGAATATTTACATTATTATTGAAACCGAACACCTTATCCCCTATCCCGGTCCTCAGGTACCCCCTGTCCTAGCATCGACTGTCGAATTTACTACCGAATGTACTCACGGGCGTGTATATATCTATCCAGTGTGTCCAACAAAGAGGTTACGGCCGAAGGCTTGTATTCCACTCTGTTTCGACTCGATAGGGCAAGGCTAAACAGACAACTATTGCGAAACTCTCCCGTTGTTCCAGTCTATTACTCATCAGGATAAGTCGATTGAACTTGAACTGATCTGACCGATCCGAGTGATGCTTCGTCTGCGGCAAGCAGACTAGCTGGCAGGCTGAGAAAAATCTGGGTACTGATGAGTTCACCCTGCTTCGAACAAAGCGAACGTCTCAAGGCATTCCTTAAGTAACGCGCGCTTTTTCATTCTCGGCTGTGGCTATTTGAACTGCTGCTTCGCCTATGCTGCCGCTGTCGTTACCGCAGCCGATACTACAAACAAACGGTCGTAGACATTAACACACAGGCTACATGCCGCTGCTACTGCGACCGTCTATGCAGCTACGTGCAGACACACCTGTTGCATTCGGTTTTGTGCTGGCTTCGCTCTATTGAAACGAGGACCGTAGCGGGGCACTGTTACTGCCGGCTGAGCTTTGCAGGTTTACGCGCACCTAGGCGCGGACCCGACTGCCCTAGAGCGAATAGGTGGTAGACGAGGAGATAGACAAACACTATGGTAATGATTCTATTGCGCAATAACATAAGAACGCCCAGGCTGCTTGTAAACATATTAGAGTACATAGGGAGCTGCACAAACGATGAACTACATACGTTTGCATGTTTAGCAAGAAACACTGACTTTGGATTTCGGTAGTGAATTCGGTGAATATTTAGGCACGATTTATTGGTGACAGCAGTAATAATACCGTAAAGTAAAATGGCCAATTACTCAGCATGCCTGATACAACTGGTGGTCATAGTAAAATTGCTCGATGAAAAAAAGTGAGCAAAGTACCCCTTTCGAGATAGACCGACGCTGTGATACGCCACAAAATGCTTATGAAAATCTATCCATCGACCATGTTACTACCATAGTTAATGGTATCGCATTAAAAAGGATGCAAACTGTGTTCGTGTTTCCTTTACATAACTAAGCTAACACTCAGTCCATATATACAGTGTATCATGTTAACACAGGGGCTCATGAGACAATTCCCCAGAAAATGGCTTTGTATCTCGACAGCAGCGGCAGTCGACTCGACTTACTAACTCTTCGTCTTACGCACGCACCTCTACGACGGTGCTGTTTGTGTTAGGTTCCAATGTATTCTCACAGCCGGTAGAGTTGGTGCTATTGTTGACTTAAATAGAAAATATACTGTTCAACTGGTAATTGGTAGACTTCTGGACCATTTGTTTGGCGATACAAAAGGAGCACGGAACCTATACAAGGAAGGCCGAACTCTCGATCGGTAGGCCAATCAATCGGTTGGCTGTCGGGTGGCCGAGAGACGGAACGAGTCAGGGAGGGACCAGAACCATGAAACATGCATTTTCGAACGGACATATTTGCCTTATGTAGAATTGAACATACCACCATTCCTATAGGACAAACGAGGCATGAACAGGTGTGGCGACAACGAAGTAAAAAAGGAGGACAACAGATTCGATCGTTTTAGGTGTTAGATGATGCGTCTACCCTTTGTGATGTCATGCGTGTATGAACGGCACTTTCGTGTGTGACTATACGAGATGCTAGATCCTTATATGCGTAGAATATAGTTATTTTTTGTAGCTGTTGCTTGTTCTATTTTGAACTTCGCGCCATGCAACATCGAACCACGAAGCGAAAGGAGGAAAAGTCACATCTACAGAGAAGTACAATCATAATAGAAAGTTAGCTAAAGCCGAAAAACAGACCTCCCCTATGCTGTATAAAATTTCAGCAATGCATCTTCAAAGAACTTCAACGAGGTGCTATTTAACCTGTCGTACACTAGCGTGTATGAGGTTCAGGGTACGCGAAAAGCTATGCGTCACATGATTTTGACATTTTTGTTACAGTATCAATGTAAAAATGACTCTTCACTTAACTATCTATACAATAGCGACGTACGTAACCGCTGACGACAAAGGTTCGACCGCACTAGCCAATAAAAATCAAACGATACGAAATACTGGGCTCCTTGACTAGCCAGCTATCGTAATATGCTATAGTAGCTATTTATATCGGAAGTCTAAAGTTCAATCAATTTCCGAGAACGTACATGTTAGAAGTTATGTAAACGTATAGTATTTCATCAAAAAAAAATCAGAAAAGTAACGTTGTCTCTCCGATCTGTTCTTCACTTCAGTTTCAGAATTGTGCATTGGCTACGATTGAATGGGTTCCGACATCTTTCAAATGACAGAAAACTTAAAATGGCTGAATCAGAAACTTAGCTACTTCCAGAAACGATGTTCAATATGCACCATATAACAACAGCTATCAAGGTATAACAGTGAAGACAAACGACATCAACTGAGAAAACTTCTAGACCGGACCGAAGTTGATGAACACAGTTGTTGAAGAATTAAAAGTATTCTTACAGAAGATTCATTCTAGAAAGAATAACGACAACTAAGATCATCTTAGAAATAAAAAGCTAATATTATCAGGCCTGCAAATTTCTTGTAAAACCATTGTGTTCATGCTTATTTACGTATTTAACTATTCTATTTAACAAACCAGTGCGTTTATCTTACGAAGACTAACAATCGATTACAAACCTATGACGAGAGACCATACCGCGACTTTCAGCTTTGCTCAATGCTTTGTTTAATCAAGTGCTTTATAAATATATCCAGCAAGAAAGCAATTGATTCTAATAATAATAATAACACAGGAAAAACTAGAATATCTGTCAACGAATTAGCTTCAGTATCAATCTTCCGGCTGTCGAATGGGCTCCGCCTGATTTCTGATCTCACCGCCATCCCATGCTGGAAAGCGGCTCTTCGATTTTTACAAGTGGGGCACTCGTACCCCAAAATAGCATATTTAAGTCTTTCTGTAGCGATTACCTCTTGGCTAACATTTGAATGTTTAAAATAGGGAATCTTTTGTCTCTGTCGTGTTTCTGGAGTCCCTCTCTGTTCCTCTTCTCTTTAGAGGCTTCTTGTTGTCGCTCTCGGCCTATTCGAAAAGATTTGCTCAGATATCCTCGCTACGACCGCCGACAAATAGTCGAAGGAAGAGAAGCGTTAATTTTTTTCTCCGCCCTACTGCGAGCGGTCAATATGTACACACGTATAAATAACAGTCGCACATTTGCACACAGACACACAAACACCGACCCTTCGTCAAACAAACGTTCTCGAGGCGCCCTCATTGAAACAAATAGCAGATGACTGACTGACTGACTGACCGCCAGCGACAGTACGAGATGCCGTAGATTCGCAACAAATGAGACGTTTGTAGGTGAGGAATCGGCGTCATCGAGAACAGGAAGCACCAGCAAAATCCAATCATATGGCTCTTCGACTCATGCCGACCAAGTGGTTGACATGTGCGTCCCACATGCACATAACCAAATGGCCACATGCGACATGACGAAATATAGGTGGATGGGTCTGCGCTAATGCGTATGGACGGAGTTACGCAGATATACTTGTGTGTACTATGCTATATTCTCATCTTTTCGAGTAAAGTTTCGTACTTAAGTGACTGGCGAGGGGGGCATATATTGTACGCATTCTTGCTCTCATCTCCATGGTAAATATTCCTCTTCCATTTTTCTCATTTCGGGTCAACAGCAGCGGCGTCACTTAAGCAAGCTAATACCATATGCGGGGGAAAAAGCGGTACTACTCCAGCAAATAGTCAATCCGCTACAGACACAAAGTGCATACAAATAATACAAGCAGGGCTCATATCAACAAGCGCTCACAGTTCCTAGATCCCTTCTCGTGTTAGCGCGATCTCTTAACCTGTCTTCGAAAAGAGATCCCATAAACAACGTTGGGCTTCCACCCGACAACGACGGCAGCAAGCGACAACAACGAGCCTCACGTCGCCTTTTCGTCCATCGAAACAATCCATCTTGGGGCTAAATCACAACTTGGCGTATGTCTTCTTATCTAACTAGTGGCGTGAAGATTGACCGCCGACTACTTCTTGATGACTACTGACAGTGGCCTGGCCGCCAGCCAGTTGTCCTTCAAACTGGCTTCGGTTTCCGGCCATGTTAGAGAGTAGCGACTGGATTGACTATGGCCGACGTGTGTGGTAGCTAGCTAGCAAGATGTAGCAACTTGATAGTGATTCCATGTGTCCCTCCGAGTTCTCACCAGAACTAACTCGTTTAACCCCCCTCGAACCGTTAGTTTGTTAGCTGTTAAGGGTAGAAGTTGTCACAGGACAGGTAGAAAGCAGGTAAAGGATAGCTGAGGGTATTCGACGATTCCGAAGAAGACGAGGAAATAAAAACGAAGCGCTCAAGATTGATCTCAAGCCGTTCGTGCGTCAACCAGCCGGTCGAGAGGTTTCTGTTTCAAATCTGTTTCCAAGTTTCTCAATATCTGCTGCCCTCGTTGTGCGGTCTCGGTGGTGCCAAATGCCCTTGTCGTGGGACATCAAGCTACTTAACGTTCCTGGACTTTACGGCAGATCTGAAAGTTAGAGTCATTCTTGGCGTTAACATGATTAGTGCTGTTGGTGTTCTCGTCACCAACGCCGCTGTCGGCGTCGTCTGTTAGCTATTACGAATCACCAAAGCAGTCGATTTTGAGCATTTAGCTATTAAACAAGTCACGAAGACCTTTCATAGGTTCGCATCTAGTTGTTCAGGCACTTTTCTTGCAGTCTCTAAATGTCTTTCAGCATTGTGAGCTCAAGTAACCTCAAGGCGAGTTCAGAACTTAGCGTTGTCATTTCCTCGTTCAGTTATTATTGCTAGAGATAAGAGCTGACTGTCCGCGGACGGGGGGAAGCTGCTGATAAGGCCAGACAAGACATTGTGTATGCGATGTACCGCAACTTCATTCATTCAAGCCGTGGCCGGCCAGGTGGAAGCTTTTCGTGTTTGTGTTTTTACTAGGCTAAATAACAGCCATATATATTGTAGGCCGCTATTGTAATTGATGACCAGTAATAAGCTGCCTGAAAAGCACTAGCGATAAAGGGTGATAAAAAAAGAGACCTTCGTAAAAGTATTTGACCATATAACAGGCAATTAAGACGCAGCAGCAACGATAAGAAGAACGACAGAATGACTTTGCCGGAAAAGATCACCAGTTGTGAAAAGCTGCAAAAGTAAGTCTATAAAGGGCACTTTTATCGCGGGCGACCCCGTCAGACCATCATACCTGCTGCTGCTTTTCCATCAGAGTTAATATAGTGGTCTGCCAGCCGACGTATTGAAGAAAGACTTATAATGTTTAAGCAGCATTGAAATAAAGATTATGAATAAACTGACACACACTTTAAACAAGTCGGGGGCAAATGGAAGGTCTCTTTTAACGAGTTCGCGTGAAAAAGTTGGGGCAAGTCTCGATATAGGCAATGGAACTAAATAGGTAATCTAATTTGTATAGACTTGTTGATTCGGGTAGTAGAACTCGTGTTTGCCGTATAATTTTCTGTTTTCGTACAAAGTAATGGTTGGTGTTTTTGGCACTTAACACAACAAGAATAGACAAAAATTTAGTATGCACTAACGAATTGCGCTAAAGAGATAAAGAGCAATGATAGTTTTAAGACAAATTTACCACTATAAAAGAGTGGTACGTTTTGAACTTTGTATAGCTAGGTTGGATTCTATCTATATATATATATATCTTTTCGAAAAAAAATGAAAGAAAAAAGCATATTTTTTCATAATTGAAAAACGGGTGCCCAACTAATGAACGTTAACTAGTAAACATTTGGAACCCTATGCTGACCAAAATAATGGATAAAGCTCGATTTAATAAATAAAGCATCCCCTTGAAAAAACCTTTGCTTGAATATAACTCTTGTACGAATGATATTCCTCGCCAGACACAAAGCCGCGACAGTTCGACGCTAAGTGTCTAACTTGTGGGTTTTGATCATACCCCCGAGTTCTGTTCCGTATGGCTTCACACTAACTAGAGTACCGCATGTATAGTATATAGTACGACGAATATCAATGAAATACCTAAAAATCTTCTGCCCATAGGACGTTTGCGTCTTCTGCATGGAGAGAAGGGGACACCAATACCCTAACTAGGCTGTCTCGACGTTCTTCGCAGAACTACTTAAAAAGACGAAGCTGAAAGCGGCGGCTGCGGGCGGCTGTCTAACTGGTACGAGAGATGCTGCAAGTTGAATCACTCAGGCAGGTACGATGCAAGGTAACGTTTGCAAGATGAAAGATCATTCGTGTAAAGGGCGTAACGTAAGGACTTACTGGCGCCACCTTTCAAAGAAGTCCGTCACCACGCATCGCTTTCAGCTAGACATCACAAAACCGCAAGTTCATAATTGAGATCGATGGGTTTGCTTTAGGTTTTGAGAGATTTATCAAAGATGAAGATTCTGAAGTCAATCCTGGCAACTTTTCAAGATATTGAGATACAGTATGGACGCCAATTGACAACGCACTACGAAATTCCACAAAAGGAGTAAGAGCATTTTAAAAGTATAGACCTTAATCTATTCTAATGGTTGGTTTGTGAAAACTAGAATCTGCCAATCCTTATTGTAGAAGCAACCTACAGACAAACGAAGATTTGCAATGGGTGCCTCTTACTCATTCTCCAGATATGGTACGGGAGGTTCCTGTGAACAGTTCTTTCCTTTGAGTATTTCAGTAGCATACGTGTAGCTAATTTCTGTCGCTTCAATGTATGTCAGGTGTATGTATGTGCTCATGCACGTACAAACACCTCGATGATTCGTCGGCGCGACAGTGATCTCTCAGAGGTACCGCTTGAGAAAGTACCTCGCACTGTTAGCTTTGTTTCATTTGGACATTCTCCAACAAGATCTAATGTGAGAAGTAAGCGCAGGTCACAGAACTCCAAGGCAATAAACTTCTTTAATCTGCTGGTTATTGCTTGGCTGAAAAGAACGCACGGTAACATCGAACACGGTCACTAAAGCGACCGGAACAACAATTCGGAGGTCAGTGTATGTCGTCTCGCCGCCGCCGCTGCTGCCGCAGCTAATGACTGCTTCCGAACTCCATATTGTGCTGTCAGAAAGTAGCCACGTCCGCTCAAAATATAAGCGTAATATAATAATAAGTAATTTCGTATGGGTGCAAAAGTGCTCTGACTCTGCTGTAAACATTATTAGTTCCCACTGTCACCGCTACACATTGCCGACGGAATAGCTATTTCCAAAACAATGTAAATGAAAAACAATTTTTTGCCCTTTTTTCCTGCATAGACGCATTTCATCAGGCGTTTGAAGGGAGAGAGAGAGAGAGAGAGAGAGAGAAAGAGAGAGTGGGGATGGGGAGGGGGATGGTGAAGGAGGGAGAGGGAGAGGCAGAGAGGGGAGAGAAAAAGAAATACGTGTATTTTTCTGGGAAAGTTAACAGGCGAGGCATGTTGGAAGCTTAAGATTTTTTGAATCAAGGCGACAAAACCAGCTACATCAGTGTCGTTAGTGCTGTTTTTTTGGGCTGAAACGTTTTGTTTATGGTCATCAATACGATTTCGACTTGCCGAATTGTTAACAGATGACAGTAACGCAGCGGCAATAAAGGATGACACGAGTGGCGGTAATCTGTCACTTCGACTGCAAAGTGTGCGCAAAGAGAGCTAAATAGGGGAACGCAAACGGGACGCGATCCAGACTCCTCAAGATACTACAAGCAGTCAGCAAGAGCATCTTCTGTTGTTATGGGAGTCGAGTAAAGAGGCTCAGTAAGCCATAACGATTCCCTTTTACCGAGTTCAGACGTGTTCTATTAGCTTGAACAAATGGCCAATAAACCCTCCGGCTTGCAGGATGATGGCGGAAGTCCAAACAGGGGATTGGCTTAATTAGTAATAAATATTTTTCCAATAGCTAGAATCATAGAGAATAGGTTTCGTAGGCCTAGTGTCGTACAAATAGATACCGTCGTCGCAAATATGCGAGAAAATATGGCAGTAGTGATTTTATTATTTTTACTTACCGACCATCCTATTGCATTAGCTCTCGAACTATTCTTGCAGATTTTCTCGTTCAAAACTTAGCTTCACCCTAAGCGTAGGCGTGCTTCCATATGATCGCAACGTTTCAAAACAGCTGTATAGCAAAGTCGTTAGGTTTGTGACCTCTTAACGAGTAAGACAAGGAACAATTGATTCTACCGTTAATGTTTATTTGTAGCTACAGGGCATGCAGGGATTTGCATTTTAAAGGGGTTTCCGAGCCGAAATCCATATAGTTAACGAAAACGACTAATGATTTCAATAAGATGACAGCCAAAGAAGGAGAGGTAGGTATACTATGAACTGCATAAAGTAAGTACTAGAACATACTCTACTCTGTTTCCTCGGTACGAAGCGATTGTGCAATAGCACAAACGGTGTGTATCCTTCAACCTTTTCTTCTCCCTATATATACATAATATAGTTGCGAACCTACTTCTTGACTAAATTCAGCAGAAACACACTTTCAGCCCTTTAAAGACAAAGCGGTACGAAAGTTACGCAAAACGTAAAAGCAGCGAAAAAAAAAAACAGGTGTAGCAGAAACTCGGGTTTGGGTGAGGTTGGTGGAAGCTTTTTTGCGACCAGGGGGCTTGTAGCCATTGTAGTCAAACCCGACACAACGAATTGGTCGCTCGCCGTGTGGAGCTGATTCACATAGGACCATTAAAGAATACCCCGCCACACTTAGTTTCAATGCCATTTCAGCTTTACGTTCTAGCAACCGTGGCGGCGGCGGCGGCGGCACTAACAAAGGCGGTGGCATTGACGTCAAACGCAGTAGCGGGCGACAGTTCCAACGGCGAGCAACCAAATGATCAATGCTGTCGCCATCGCTCTGTAGCGCAGATCCCCAGGCCCGGTCAGGGGCTGAGACAGAACGTGCGCGTCCACCAGGCACCACTGCTGCGGCCGCTGCTACTACGGCCACCTTGAACATTCGACTCTGATATCGCCAAATCATTGTAGTACAGATTACGGCGGCGCTCCTACTCACTGCTTTTGTTGTTGCTGCCGCTGTAGCCGTCATCGTCATCGTCATCGTCGCTGAACTTGCTGTTGAAGTCGTTTGTCTCGTCGCGGCGAAATAGTAGCAGTAATAGAAGAGCGGGTCGCACTGCCGCCGGCGGTGATGCTGGTAGCGGTCAAATTGAGCGATCCCATTGAATCTATGCGAGCCAGGCAAAAAGTGGTATTTGTGACCAGATAAAATCTGACTGATGGCAACGACGACGGCGAAAAACCAGACCATCTACAAAAGGTCTGCTACTGAGACAACAACAGCAGTAGCCAGGACGGAAAGAACTGCGTGAGCTCTATATGCGCGCGGGCACGGGCGCGCAATTTGCTCCGCTGACCAATCAACAGGCCGACGGGGGGAGATAGACGACGATAGCGTCGCGTATCCGCGAATAAGCACACGGACGCACCGGGACAGATAAGCAGACTTTCTCAGTGGAAATCGAAACGATTTCATATCAGAATGAAGGCAGAGCGCGTGGACTGGCAGCGTCTGGACCCGACAAAACCTCCTTGACTGTCGCTTTCTCAGCTGTAAGCAATTGTCATAGTAGCAGCAGTGCAGGCAGCAGCTTTTAACGGTGCTGCCGGCCCGACGATTGTGATATTGCCGGCGATGCTAGCTGGCTGTACGCCTCTGGCAGCACGATGATGATGACGACGACGTCGGCCACGAGAGGGCTTGCCTGATCGTGAGTCTGCCTGATGGTGTGACGCACAGTCGGGAGAAAGCGGCGACTCATCCAGACGACCTGCACAGCGACAGCACACCCTGCAGTAGTCGCGGCGACTTAACCAGAGAGAGCCCAATCGGCAACAGCAGCAGGTACGTATTTGCCGCCAGAGCACTGACAGCTATGGCAGCGTTGGGCCACAGGCCTTTTTGTCACTGCAGAAATGGTTGACCGTGTGTTTGTCTGTTTCAATGGGAGTAGTGGTTGCGGCAACAGCAGCAGCAGCGGCTATGGCAGCATGATACCGGCGCGTCGTGGTTAGCGATTACGGCGGCCGTGTCTGTCAAGCAGATCTTCGCCTACGTTTTATCCATTCGAAAACGAACGAGGAAATCGAGGGAGTTTAGGGCGCCTCGATAGCTGATTGTCGTGTCTGCGCTGCTGCTGTCTTCAACGGCGCTATCGCCACCAGCAGCGCCGATCAGGAGCGGTGCGCTCCCCAGGACACCATACATGGATGCTATACCATGTCAAAGCAAACTCTGCGCAGTGTTTCCAGCAGGAAGGGGCCTGGTACCTTCTCACACCCCGCGTCAATGTCTGCTTGACAGGGTTATCTTTGTATGCACGAAGTTAGGACGCGGCTCTCTTCAGAAAGGGGAAATTTTGATCGTTGCATGGAACTAGAGTCATTCTCTAAAACGGATGCATCTGACGGCAATGAGACTATTCGGATGGAGGGACACATACAAGGTAGTGGAGGATTTAGCAATGCTCGGATGCCCAAATGGCTGCTGGGATCGTACGGTGTGTATGTGTACATAGATAGATGCCTGCATATACAAAGAGGTATTTTTATAATTTCCAATGTCACACTTTCATCTGCTGATACGATCTCGTTACCAGCTAACTGCTGCAACGGTGTTCTAACTATCAAACGCTGATTCGAAACACGAACATAACATAAAAGTATTGCAAAGTATCATAATCTATAACGCTCATCCCGGATCAGTCGCTCAGCCGCGACGGAACTTATTTTCAGGAAATCTTTCCTATGTTCTATTTTAGCTCTTCTAGAACGATCAGCTTTCTAGGCATGCGGTATGTTCTCTGTTATGAGGAATACTGAGCATGTGTGAGGGTCATTCTCCAGATTTCATTCAAGATGATCTTGTTCAAGCAATTTTTTCCACCCCTTCTTAATATAGCCTTCGGTGATTTCACTGATTTTCCGCCCACCCTCATTTCATTGTTTTATCGATTGTTGTAATCGGCTCGATTGACCAAGAACCGAGGAAGCGCGGTCGAAATCCGGCCTATCATCATGCAGATAGATGATCATTACCAGCCGGTCGCTTGTCTAATTTGGGAACCATACATTTTGACTATTTTCTCCCCCACCATCGCCCGCTTATACATTCGCTATGCGTCTGTGTTTCAGCCCCACTCAGAAATAGTTGGTAGAAAACACTGCAACCCAACGCTCCGCACATGCTGCCCATATGGTACGCTAGTAATAGCGTCGTGCCGTGGTGTTCCAGACGGCGAATGAAATGCACAGATGGTGGCATTTCGCGGCAAGCGGCGTACGCTAGTTGGAATATAGCAGTGCATAACGTAGCAAGAGGTATCTAACAGACCATAACACTAAATGGTGGAAAGTTCGATAGCAGTTCACTACAGGTCAGATTGCTGACATACATGTGCTGTTCTGGCTGTTTCCAAGATGGCCTGCGAGCTGCTAATGCTAGGAATGGCGGAATATACTGTATATGCACATATCTCTACTATCTAATAATATGAGTATCCATCAAGTAGATCCTATTGCGAGCGAAGGCAGTAATCAGCATTGTCTACCAAGTGTTCTAATAAGTTAAACGGCAGAAATTTTAACTTACTATGTACTGTGCGCTGCCACACCGCCTAATGATACAACGAAAAAAAAATGCAATCTACATGCAGGTACTATTGAAAATGTCAATTTTGAGAAGATAATTTTTTTAAACGTGATTTTCTCTAGAACATCGATCACTAAACGCGCCGCCATATGTCCTTATGAGGAAGCAATGGATCGAAGACGAGCCGGGAAATGGGTCGATCAAAACCATCCTCAAGCTGCAGTCTTTATCTGAAATACGTCGTAAGATGAAACTTTGTAAGAGGGGCATCCAGTGATGATCTTTTCAGGAGAATAGTGTGTAGGCTAGTGTGCGGCAGTTCTCAAAGAACTCGTTGTAGAAACTTCTGTGTCTAGCTATAGGCTCGTTGCTGATGTTAAAATCTTAACTGAAGACTGTAGTCGAGCACAAACATATCATCTAGACTTAGTCCCATCACCGGAGTGCGTCCGCTCATCATTACAGCCAAAAAATTATAAGCTCATAATTACGACTATCCCTTTTGGAAGTAATCCGCTCAGATAGTCAGCAGCCTATTAAAAAAGAAGAAAAATAAAATTGAAATATTTTATAATTTCCTACATTCATTGACGTTTTCTTCAACTTATGATGCTAGCTTCAAGTGACTTGCATTTGGCAGCCAGCTTCAGCGTAAATACTAATACAGCGACTACAGACAAAGACAAAAATAATCAACATACGCTCAGCAAATATAGCAGGAGGGGAGCGGAACGGGGGAAGAGGTTGGCGCAGCTGGGGAGTCGGTCGTGTCTCCGTTGTTGTTTTGTCGACAACTGATAGCGGATGTCGGCCAATCTGTATGAAATGACGGGGCTGAAGGTTACTGGGTTTTAGTGCTCGTGTTGTCGTTCCGGCAGCGATAGCTGCCACGGTTGATGGTGGCGGTTCTCTGTAAATTTTGGCCAAAAAGGTGAGAAGCGAAGGCTGACACTGCTATTAAGTTTCATTCAACAGAGTCGTTACATCTCCGGCCACGGTTTGTTTATTCCTACGTTTTTTTGTATGCGGCTGTCTGTAAGAGCCATGTCTATCGACTGGCGCCAACGTTTTCGAATGTCCCACAAGTAACCTGTGCAAAGGCGGTAGTTCAAAAGAGGAGTTTAAAGGATCATCGCTAGATCAATGGTTACAGCCTACAGCTGTTCAGTGAATCATATGGTCATTGAGAGTAGTTTGAAGTAAACATCGCGAACGTAACAATGTCCTGATAATCTGAATCACGCGGACGAAGGAACGAACTTCACACACACGTAAGCATTCAGATAGACAAACAGGTAGATAAATATGCATCTAATTAAGGTAGGATCAAAAGAGGGTAACGATTAATGGGAGTTAGCGGCCAAAGGAACTATTATAGAATGGCCATCGCTAGGCAATAATACATCGAATAGACATCCTGGTCAGATTCGCAACCGCAGAAGGGCTGCGGGGCTGGGTAAATCCGCTATGTCCATAGTCGGGTGAAGAGCAAGTATAACAGACTACCCTCCAACCCTCCGGGATGCTTAATTGCAGAGAAAAGATTCATGTAATATGTGATCATTTTTTCGGGATTGGCTGTTTTCAAACAGACTGCACGAATATCACGACATCGGCCCTTCTCGTTATAACTAATAGCATCAATATCACCACCATCATTATCATCATCGTCGTCGTCGTCAGCGAAAACAGCAGAAGCGCCGGCGTTTGTCGTCACCGCCGCACGTGATCTTGAAGAAGTCGTCACAATGAAGCGACGATCTATTAAGGAGTAAAGTGTTTGACAACGACAACAGCCATACTAATGTTAAATAGTGAAGGCTTACACACGGCCTCTCTCGTCCTGCTTTCTTCATTTCGCATGATTCAACCGGCTGATCCTGGAGGGGCAAGACGAAGTTACATGAGAAGTCGTAGACACAAAAATTGACCCCAACGATGGAGTCCATCGGTGTTACTTATACAGAATCGAAACCTGCAGCCAAAACTGACCGAGAGAGCAGATCTCGTCGACAGAGGTAGCAGCGGTAACAGCGAGCAAACCCAGTCAGCGCTCGACCACGTCGCTACTCCACGATTCATGGCATAGGGTTCCGTTGAGTAGCTTTCCTTTTCCTGGTTTTTCGCTTGTAAAAAGCGTGATTAGCTCTGTGGGGAACGGAGGTCTTTGCCATGAATGCCACGATCAACGTGGTCGTGGCCTTCTGACCGCTCCTATGGGCTTCGTCGGAACGAAAAAGGAGAAATCGTTCAGAAGTTCATTCGTTCACTGATCGAACAAGGCGCAGATGAAACCGACTAACGTCAAGCAGATCGACAGTCTGTTGATGCGAAATAAGTAACAAGCAATAGCAGTCCACGGTAGGCCGACTGAATCGTCTTCGTCTCTCCTACTTAGCTAGGACACAAACATGCCTTGAGTCGGCGCCGACGGCAGCAGCAGCAATAGTACTTAGTGAATACACTAAAGGTCGGCCCTCAATGTGCGTCTGTGGCCTCGCGATCGACTGAAATGTTATCAAACGTTCACCCAGTCGCCAGAAGGTATGATGCATCAATGGCTGGTTTAGAGGAGGGACGAAGATTCTGCGGGGAAGCTTGTTTAATGGATAATAGTCGTACAAGATGGCAACGCTCGAAGTATAGAAATACAATAACACGAGCTGTGTATTCACTGTGAATGATTCATTCAATAATTTCCCTATGGACGGCGCTAGGGGTGTGATACGAAACGATATTTCTATCAACAGTATATGTAGTGGTCAGATAGATAAAAGATGTCTAGTCAAAAAAGATATCGAGATGGTCCGCCTATAGAGACGATAGTTAAGTATTTAATGAATCCTTCAGTATATCTTGAGCTTACCGAACGATCAAACGACATGATATATTACAATAAAAATAAGCAATTATTAATCGAGATATTTTTTTTTACTTATTTCCTGTTCAAAGCGCATAGAAGCAACCAGCACTGAATACGGCGAGAATAATCAAGCTACGTACAGAGTGTACGTACTTGTCGTTACCGTTATTAAGCTTTTGTTGTATCGAGCGTTTAGTGTTTATCCTTTCTGACAGTATAGTCAAATTCTCACTGCTCAATGTGCCCACGTCAAATACAAATGCCCACTGGGTTAACTGATCTACCAAGACTATTTTTGTACATCCCAACAAGACATACGGTGTTCGACTGTGTTGTTGTCTGACGCTGCTGTGCTAATCAGATGGCAATTGGTCGAACAGCAAATCGATCCCAGAGGAGATCCCAGATGGGTTGTTTCGCATCAGTTGGAGACAGCCGATGATATTAGTGGTTTTTGTTTGCATAGTCGGGAGTCGCCAAGATAGATCTATACACGGTAAGGAAAGACAGTTCAATCCTAAGTCTAACCCTTTTCCCATTAAGTTTTTGGCTACTTCAAGTAATTTTTACTATGGCTTAAAACATTACAAAGTACCACGTTTTGGAAAAGTAGTAATAGTAAACAGAAAGGTAGAAAATAGTCTATTTTGAGCAAAGTTCTAACAACTGCTGGAGAGCTTAAAGGAAGCAGATACCGATTGCAGATTCGAGCTCTGGCTATGTAACATTTAGTCCGCGATTTGTGTGAAAAAAATGTGAAGTTTTAAAAATTAATTTATGTTCAAAAACCAAAGTTTTGATCACCTTCTATGAGATAATCTGTGTCCTTTTTTAATTGATAAACATCTTACTATTATTAATATATCAGATGTTCATTCATTATATATGTTTTCTGAAATAATTATATACTAGAGCTAGACCATTTTTAATAGCAGTAGCAACACCAATACTGACAAGTTTGAGCTTGGTTCAAGGAAATTCTTGTCGCTGACTGATGATCCTGGTTATGGAGGGTGGGGAGGGGGAGCAGGGTCAGAACTAAGACTCTCCTCCATATATTATTATTGCACCAGATCCTTTCAGTTATTTTTAAGGTCCGCGACTCTAGCCCGTCCGGCTACCTATACAAGTAAGTTATCTTATTGGTTATCTATGTCCCCACATAGTTGCGTCGCCAATGAAGTTCCGTCTAACAACTATAGGCAATAGGTGCGCCAGCTGCTTCTTCGGTAGCGGCCAGCCCAGATGGCCGAAGTACACTCGGCATTCGTCCATTAGACGCCATCCAATAGACGCATGCATACATACTATGCTTGTGCTGCCTCAATAGAGTCAATTCGAACGAGAATGGGCATTTTGGAACAGGTCATTTCGATTACCACATGTACACGTGCTTTTCCTTCAAATCTTAGGCGGGCAGTATTTGTCCGGGCCAGCTTAAGGATCACTGCATTTTGGGCTTTCGTCCAGCCAGTAGGATCATACTAATACTTGCAAGTCGATAGGCCTGATATGGTCATCGCGACAATATTAATACAAATGATTATTTGTATCATTTCATCTGTTCTATTCGTTTTATTTTTTTTTTTGCTAGACCACACACGTTGCTGAACCGCGCCCATAACGCTGACACTGTGTCGGTGGCTGTAATAAGGCTAATAATCAAGGAGATGATGTGGGCGTGCCCTTTTCGTCAGTGGAAACACAACATTGCTGGCATTTTTCCGCTGTATGGCGCCACTTGAGATTGTAAGATGTGACACTAGAAGACCCCTAGTGTGGTACTGCAATAGTGCCAGCGTAATTCAACAACTATACACTCCTGCTCGAAGAAAGCACCTGGCATACTTTGCCGGCCGCCAACGACTTAGTCCCTGCACTCAAAGCAGTGCTTCGCTAACTTAATCTTTCCTTTGCGTTGTAACGTCGGATCTTCAACTATGTGCAACAAAGGTATTCGCGACCTGTACTCTTTACATCGCAGTATATGCACTGGCGTCACATATGTCTCGTTGCATACACACGCCAGGACACCCAACAGCTGTATTATGTCTAGTAGTAGTAGCCGTGTCTCTGTATATGCATTTGTGTGGCGTGTCTGTTCGGGGGCATGCGACACTGTACTAATAGAGGCAATAGCGGAGACAGCATTAGCTGCAAATTTAGCCAACCTGCCGAAACCATCACTAGCCAGGAATCTGTCATTCACCAGATGTCAGAGGCGGGCGGCGTTCGAAAATATCTGTAACACACAAATGCGTTGACCGAAGAATTGGCCAGTTGGCCC